>NW_025966851.1:0-29870 GCF_021869965.1 Rhincodon typus | reverse complement strand
CATACTGAGTTGTCTCTATCATCTCATGCAAAACCTTTTTCCGCCTATCACCTGCACACCATTTTCATCCAATGCCCTCTGCACGTCTCCATTGAACCTCATTCATCCCATTTAGTGCAGTGCACGGCATAACCTAACTACGCACTGTGTGATAAAGCTCTTCTACGAGCAGGGACATCTTCTCCCGATTTACTCTGTTTCGCTCTCTCACGATTTCAAAAATCCTCAATTCCATCTCCTGTCAGCCTGGTATTGAGAGAGAACAATCCCAAACTCTTCAAAATATTCTTGTGTCTGAAGCTTTTCCTACCTGGAACCATTCTAGTAATAAACAGCACATTAATGTATTTGCCTTTTTCCTATAATGTGCAGGCCACAACTGTGCACAATACTCCAGCTGAGATTTAACTTCCCTTGCAGAAGTTCAAAATAATCAACTTCTTACTTGTATACTCTATACCCCTATTAATAAAGGCTGTATGCTTTATTTATTGCTCTCTCCAGTTGGACTGCTGCCATCATTTCAACTGTGCACGTCCATACTGCTATTTTACATTGGTAGGAAAAACAGTTGAAAGACAAAGTGCATCACCTTACACTTCTCCACATTGTACCTAATCTTCCACCTATCTGCCCACTCCATCAACTTTTCAGTGCACTTTTGGAGTTCCACACTATTCTTCTCACAATTTACAATTCTCAAGTTTGATGGCATCTGCAAACTTGGAAATTGTCCCCTGCACACCACGATCAAGATAATTATCTATCTGGTCAGTATGGACGAGTCGGACCAAAGCGTCTGTTTTCATGCTGCACATCTGCGATTCTATGACTCCATGTTCCACTGACAAAAAAAAACACTTTCTCAGTTATATCCTCTGAGAACGAGGCACTCCCACACTGCTGCAAATACCTCAGTACCAACCCTCTTATTATGTGGCACTCCCTCAGTTCTAACTAAATGACCGTGACACAATGCCTCTGGACTCACTCTCTAATCAGTTGGCACTCCCTCAATTCCAACACCTACACAATGAGGCACTCCCTCCGTATTGACCCTCTGACTCCTACAGATCTGACTCACTGACAGTCCTGTATTGTTAGCTTTGACCCTTTAATCATTTCTCACTCCCTCAATTCTGACCCCAATACATTGAGGAACTGACTCATTATTAACCCTCTGACAATGAGGGGCCCCCTCAGTACTGAACGTCTGACTGTGCTTCAATACCTCTGCACTGACCCTCTGTCAATAAAGCATTCCCTCAGTTCGACCTTCTCTAAGTGCTGCAATAACTCACCACAGCTCCTGTAATCAAGTGGCACTCCTTCAATTCTAACCCCTTTAGGATGTGGCACTGCCTCAATGTTGACCCTCTGACAATGAGGCACCCCCTCAGTACTGAATGTCGAATTTTGTGTCATACCCTCAATCCTGAACCCTTTACAATGAGGGGATGTTCACTGATGATTGCACAATGTTCAGAACCATTCGCAGCTTCTCAGATACTGAAGCAGTCCTTGTTAAAAAGCAACAAGACCTGGCTTGGGCCAACAAGAGCAAGTAACATTTGTGTCACACAATACAACCATCAACAATAAGAGCCAATCTAACCACTGCCCCTTGGCATTCTACAGTCTTAACATCACTGAATCCCCACTATCAACATCCTGAGGGTCATCATTAACCAGAAACTCTGCTGAACTCACGACATAAACACAGTGCAAGAGCAGGTCAGAAGCAAGGAATACCACGGGGAGTAATTCTCCGGCTGACTCCTCAAAGCCTGTCCACCATCTTCAAGGCACAAGTCAGAAGTGTGATGGAATAGTCCCCACTTGCATGGTTAAGTGCAGCCCCAACAGCACAAGAAGCTTTAAACCATCCAGGACAAAGCAGCACGCTTGACTGGCACGACATCCACAAATATCCACTCCTTCTACCATTGACAGTCAGTAGCAACAGTGGATGCTATCTACAAGATGCTCTGCAGAAATTCACTAAAGATCCTCAGAAAAACCCACGACCACTTCCGTCTGGAAGAACAAGGGTAGCATGTCAGAAATGCCACCTTCAAGATCCCCTCCAAGCCAATCACCATCCTGACTTGGAAATACATTGAATGCAACTGTGAAGGAAGACAGTTATCCAACAAAAGGGAGAAAGAGAGAAAGAAAATCTGAGAGAAATTACAAATGCTGTCGCCAAACTAAAATTGTAATCTTCAAATATCCTAAATAACAGCACGAGAGCAGAGAGGGGCAACCATTTGATACTCAATGTCACTATGACACAAGTTAACAGAAACATGTCACCCCCAGGACATACAGGAGAAAAATACCCTCTTCTGTAAATAATACACAAGATTTATCTGTTCTCGTGATGGCAGGCATGGTCTTGTTGAAGAAGGTTCTTTCTGAAAGATGGCTCTTTCACCACCACTCTGTACCAAAATGGGAGTGTGTGTGTGGTGGGGGTGGCCAGGTTAATGACGATCTTCTGTTTCCTTCACTGGCTGAATGTTAAAAAGAATGCATCAGTTAGTCATGTGACCAACTCCCCATGGGAATGGCGGGGAGGAGGAGTGGAAGAGGTTAAGGGATAATTGTGCGTTGAGAAAACCATCCAAATTGGGGGAGTTATGTATGAGGCTAATACTGTCAGAATTCTGTTGGATCGGTTCGAGGACGAGTAAAGATGCAGCATCTGTCTGCTCATGTTGTGGGATACTGTTGCACCTGTCAAAGCAGGACATGGAGAGGAAGCAACATAATGAATGCATATGGAACTGAATCATCAAATTTACAGGGCAACAACTGTTCCACCTCCAAGGACTTGGTGCAAATGCCTCAACAACTGAGCAGACCGGCAAATTCCAGTAGAGGTAGTTACTCGGCAGACTTCTCATCATTCAGAAGGCTGAGGACCACCTGAGCTTCTGAATCTCTCCAAATTAAGACACAAGGCGTGTGATGGAATATTCCCCACTTGCCTGGACAGGTGCAGCTCCAACAACACAAGAAACTCAACACTGTTCAGGACAAAGCAGCCCACTTGATTGGCACCACATTCACAAACATTCACTCCCTCCACCACCAACACTTACAGCAGTGTGTACCAACTACAAGGTGCACTGCATAAATTCCACCAAAAATCCTCAGACAGCACTTTCCAAACACGTGACGACTTCCATCCAGAAGGACAAGGGTAGCAGATGCATGGGAATACCACTCACTGCAAGATCCCCTCCAAACTTTAAATATGTCACCATTCCTTCGCTGTCGCTGGGTCAAACCACTGGACCTCCATTCCTCACAATATTGTCCTTCCGAGCAGCACAGTGGCCAGTGGTTAGCACTGCTGCCTCACAGCACCAGAGATCTGGGTTCAATTCAGTTTCAGGTGACTGTGTGTGTGGGTTTGCACATTATTCCCATGTCTTTGTGGGTTTCCTCCGGGTGCTCCGGGTTCCTCCTACAGACGAAAGCTGTGTGGATTAAGTGAATTCGCCACGCTGAATTGCCCATTGAGTCCAGGGATGAGTAGTTATGTGAATTATCCATGGGAAGTGCAGGGTTACAGGGCGACGGTGCGGCGGTCAGTCTGGTGGAATTCTTTTTGGAGTCATTATGCACTTGTTGGGCCAAATGGCCTGTTTCTACACTGTAGGGATTCTAATAATTGTGGGTCAACTGTGAGCAAAAGGACTGGGATGGTTCAAGAAGGCAGCTCAACACCACATTCTCATGGGGCAACTAATGACAGCCAATAACGCTGGACCAACCAGCGATCTTTAGATCTCACAAATGATTTTAAAAAACCCTGAAGTCCTCACCCATGGGGTCATTCCAGTCATAGAAGAATAGGAGTGGGCACTTCGAGCCTGTTCCACCTTTCAACATGTTCATGGCTGATCATTGAACTTACACTGTTTCTACCCACTGTCTTTGTTCTCTTTAGCCCTAAGCACCATGTCCAATTTCCCTTTGAAAATAGTCAATGGTTTGACCTCAACAGTTGCCAGACGGAATTCCACAGGTTGACCACTGTCTGGGTGAAGACATTTCTCCTCATTTCCTAAATGATTTCCTTTTCCTCCTTGACTCTAAGCCCTATTTCTGGACTCCTAAGTCATTGAGGACATCCTTACTGAATCTACCTTGTCCAGTCCTCTTTAAATTTCTAGGCTTCCATCAGATGCCCGTTCTTCTTTTAAACTCCCACGAATATAGCCCTGACTGATCCAGTCTCCCTTCATCTTTCAATACCACCATACCAGAAATCAGACTGGTAAATCTTTCACTCACTATCACTATAACCAATCCATGAATCCCCTCAATAAGGCAGCCAACAAACCATCTGCCTTGTTCACCACCTGCAATAGGGTCAGCGTCAGGGTCATACTTGCTTTCAGCGACTGGTACAAGGACACGAAGGTGTGGGTGCACCCCTCGCTTTCCCAATCGATCACCCTTCAGATAATAAATGGCTTTCCAGTTTTTGCCCCTTAAGTAGATAACTTCAAATTTATCCGAGAGATGCTTCATCTGTTTCATACTTACCTACTCATCAACTCAACTGAACCTGCCATGAGAGCCACCATATCATGGCCCCAACAGACACCGTAACACACAGAGCCAAGACTGAGGAACAAGCCTCACAGAAGACTTCGTGCAAGGCTCAACAAAGATAGTATACCCAGAAACAGCCTTCCAACCTCAGGTGTGTACCAGTTTAAAAGTATAGAACTATGGACGAAGAAAGACCAGGTGTTCGGCAACTAATTAGTCACTAGGAATCATGTGACCACGAGTCCGTGTCCAAACCCCACGTGAGCAAAAGGGGGCGGGCGCGACAGTTTACTCAATCAGATGAAAAGGTCTGTGCATGAGCCCCGCCTCAGAACGACAGAGTCTCACCCGTGAGGACTGGGGCGACGCCCATGACGTGCGGTTGCTCCAATCAGCGGAGGCAGGGGAAAGACTGAATTGAGAAGGAACTTCTTCACCCAGAGGGTTGTTAATCTATGGAATTCCTTGCCCAGTGAAGGAGTTGATGCTACTTCAGTAAACGTTTTTAAGGATAAGGTAGATTTTTTTTGAACAATGCAGGAATTATCGCATACGGTGAGAACACGGGTAAGTAGATCTGTGTCCACGAAAATATCAGCCATGATTTTATTGAATGGCGGAGCAGTCTTGAAGAGCCGGACGGCCGACTCCTGCTCCAAGTTCTTATGTTCAGACCACGACCAGGACCGCGCCCACACTGAGGAAAGAGCGCCAGCGGAGGTGAAGATAGGTGCGTGCCCCCGCAAGCGCGAGGTCTCTTGTTTTCAAATTCTGAACCGTCACCGTCATCACCGACACAGTTCACCGCACCACTACCCCTCGATAACGCGGCCCCTCCCTCGGCACCGACACCCCCGCCCCCAATCTGTGGAAAGAGGAAGTTACTGTTTTGAGTCCAGTGAAACGTTTTGCAATTGAAGTGAAGTGGAAATTTGATGGATATAATCCTGTCGAAAGGGGATAGAGAAATATATGGAACACAAGGGATTATTAGCGTATATCAGAGAGTGAGGAGGTTTGCAGATCAAAGTGTGCCAACGAATAAAAGGGGAAAGAGAGTGGTAAAGGTTGCAGAGGAGAGACAAAGCATTGCTCCAGAGCAGGTGTTAATGGTAGAATGAAGATCTGATTGAAAAGGAAATAAAGCATGAAGATAGGATGCAATCACTAGGGGAAAGTATATCCAATCAGAGGACTGTGTTAATGGGTGTAAAGCTGTTGAACTCAATTTTGACTGTAGACCAATGTTTTGTCTCTTCTCAACAACCATTATCACTGCCTTTGTGTTCTGTGGAAGTGTCACCGGACCTGGAACTTTAACTCTGTTTTTTTTGCCTCCACAGACGCTGCCAGACCTGCTGAACTTTTCCAACGGCTTCTGTTTTCTTTACCTTTGCCTTTGCTTTGAGTTCAATGGTGAAATTGATCTTTAATCTCCCTCACCCTGTAACTTTGTATTGACCTTTTAGCCCACATTCCTGTCTCCCCCTTTCAACAGCACAGAACATTGAACATTACATAGAACATAACAGAGCAGTACAGGCCCTTCGGCCCTCGATGTTGCCCCGAAACCAATCTGAAGCCCATCTAACTATGTAAAACACTCTCACATTTTATTTTTTACTACAATTGAGTTTAAAGGCAGGGACACAAATTTACAAGTACGCTTCCACCTCCTGGATGTAGTGCTGCTGTCATTCTGCTCATTTTCCTTTCCTCCCTTTCCAGGGTCCTCATGTCCTTCCTAAAATATGGTGTTCAGAATTCACTATGTACTCAACTGGAGCTGACAGCACTACTTTATAAAGGTTTAGCATCACGTTCATGCTTTTTTACTCTCATCTTCGAGTACTGAAGCCCAGAGTCCCACTGACAGTGCTTAATTATCTCAGTACTGACCCTCTGACAATGAGGCACTCCCTCAGTACTGATCCTCTGACAGTACTGCACTACTTCAGTACTGATCCTCTAATCATGTGGCATACCCTCAATTCTGACCCGCTTAGATTGAGGGATTGCTTCAGTATTGATCCTCTGACAATAAGGGACTGCCTGAGAACGGTCCTTGTGGCAGTGCTGCACCATTTCAGTACTGACCGTATAAGCGTGTTGCATTCCCTCAATTCTGACCCTATTACATCCGGGCAGTGCCTCACACCAGATCCTCTGACAATGAGGCAATCCCTTAGAACAGATCCTCTGACAAAGAGGTACTGCCTCAGAACTGACCGGCTGACAATAAGGTACTCCTTCAGTCCAAACCCTTTGATAATGAGTCCCTCCCTCAATCCTGACCATCTGACAGTGCTGCATTACCGCAGTATTGACCATCTAAACTCACTCAATTCTAATCCCTTTGCAAATGGCAATGCCTCAGAACTGACCCGTCGACAATATGGCATTCCCATCATTCTGACCATCTGACAGTGCTGAATTATCTCAGTACTGACACTTTCACAGTTCTTCAATACCTCAATAATGAGTCCCTGACATTTGACACTCTTTCTATTCTGACTCCATCACATTGAGGCACTACCTCGGAATGGATCCTCTAACAACGAGTCACTCCCTTACTGCTCACCCTCTAACAATGAGACACTGTCTCAGAACTGACCTCGTGATAATAAGGCACTCCCTCTATGCTGATCTGCTGATTACGGGTCCCTTCCTCAGTAATGACCCTCTGATAATGAGGCCCTCCATCAGAACTGATTCCCTCTCAATGGGTGACTCCTTCAAGACTGATTCTCCAGAAATGACATGATAGTCATTGTCAAGGAAGCACTCCCTCAGTACTTAACCTCTGACAGTTCTTCATTACCTTAATACAGACCCTCTGACAATGATTTACTGCCTTAGTAGTGACGTTCTGACTGCAATACCTTACTACTGACCTTCTAATCATGTCATCCTCCCTCAATTCTAAATCCACGACATGGGGGCACTGGCTCAGAACTGACCCACTGACAATAAGGCATTCCCTCAACAATCCTCTGACAGTGCTACACTACCTCAGTACTAACTCTGTGTTGTGAGGCCATTCCTTAATTCTGACCCTACTAAAATGAGGCATTAACTCAGTATTGACCCTCTGACAAAGTGGCACTGCCTCACAATTGACCTACTGACAATGGGGCACTCCCTCAGTGCGGACCCTTTGATAGAGGTTTGATATTGGGAGAGTACTGCACTGCGAACAAGTCAATATTAAGGGGATGCCGCATTCCCGATTGCCAATATTCAGGGAATGCTGCACTGTTGGTGGGCAGCATTCAGGGAGTGCCACACTGCTTGTGGTTAGATAATAAGGGAGTATTGCACTGGCAGAGAGTTCGCATCGAGGGAATGCTGCACTCTCAGTTGGTCAATATTAAAGTAATATTTCACCCGCAGAGCTTTGATATTAGGGGAGTGCTGCACTGTGAACAGGCAAATATTAAAAGAATGCTACACGATCAAAGGGTCCATATTAAGGGAGTGCTCAACTAACGAAGGTCAATATTAAAGAAGTTGTGCACTGTCGGAGGGCAACTATTAATGGAGTACTGCAACTTCAGCGAGTGAGTGCTCAGGCAGAGCAGCACAGCAAAGGGTCAGTAATGAGAGAATGCTCCATTTTCAAAGATTTAGTACAGAAGAAGTGTTAATCAGAGAGTTATTTCTGCGGGAGTGCTGCATTGTCAGGATATCACACTGAGGGAGTATTACACAATCAGAGGTCCAATATTAAGGAAATAGTGCACTGTTGTTGGGTTGATATAAACGGAGTTTTGCACTGTCAGAGGATTAATGATTTGAGAGTGCTGAAATATCACAGAATCACTCCTGAGAGAGTGCTGCACGTTCAGAGAGTTAGTACTGAGGGAGTGCTATAATGTCAGAAGATTGATACCAAGGGAACGTTGCACTGCCGAAGGATCAGTAGTGCAGTACGGTCAGAAGGCCAATATTGAGGGAGTTCTGCTGCGTCAGTGAGTCAATATTACGGAATTGCTACACTATCAGCGTATCAATGTCAGACGGTCAGCACAGAGGGAGTGCTACACTGTTGGAGGGCCAATATTGAGTTTGTGCGACACTCAGAGGATCATCTTGTTGGAGTTCTGCACTGTCAGTAGTTCAATTGTAAGGGAGTGCCACACTGGCAGTGGGTTAACATTAAGGGAGTGCTGCACTGTCAGAGGGTTAAAGATGAGGGAGAGCTTCCCTTTGCGGGGGTGAGTACTGAAGAGAACCGCCCGTCAGGGGATCAATATTAATGTTGTGCAGTCAGTACAGAGGGAGTGCTGCACTGTCGGAGGGTCAAAAAGAAGCATGTTGCTACACTATCAAGGAGTCAATGATGACAGAATGCAGCACTGTCAGAAGATCAGCAGTGAGGTAAAACTGCATTGTCAGAGTGTCTTCATCAAGGAAGTGCCACGCTGTCGGAAGACCAAAATTAAGGGAGTGCTGCTCTGTCACAGGGCCAATATTAGGGGTGTGCTGCACTAACAGAGGGTCAGTGATGATTGAGTGCTGAACTGTTGCAGAGCCAGAATCCTGCGTTGTTACAGTGTCATCAGTGAGGGAGGCTGCACTGTTGAAGAGCCGATATTAAGGGAGTGTGACACTGTCAGAGTGTCATTATTAAAGGTGTGCTACAGTATCAAAGGGTGAGTAATAAGGGAGTGCTGCACTGTCGGAGGGTCAGCACTGAGGTGGGCTGTACTGTCAGATAGTCAATATGAATGCAGTGCTTCACTTTCAGGGGTTTGATATTAGGGGAGTGCTGCACTGTGAGGCTATGGTTAGTGTCGGATGAGGCTAGCGTTAGGGCTGAGGCTTATGGTTTGGGTTAGGCTTTGGGCTCAAGTTAGGCTTCGGGCTTACGCGAGGGTTAGCTTTAGGGCTGAATCTAGGGTTAAGGTTCGGGATATTTCTGAGAGTAGGGAGAAAGAAAGCAGCTTCGCATACCCAGAGCCAGAGGGAGAGCAACTGCGTATTCTGCAGGTGACACGGGATGTATTGTAAACTTAACAGGTAAATAGTATTACAGATTCATATGATCCCATTACCAGGAGGCACTGCCACAGAACTGACCTGCTAACAATGAGGAATTTGCCTGGTCCAGGCAAGTATTGAAGCACGGTCAAATGGGACAGAACTGCTGGAGAGCATTATAATCAGAGAGTCAATACTGAGGGAGCTCCTCATTGTAAGAGGGTCAGAACTGAGGAAGTGCCTCACATTTATAGGGTCTGTAATGAGGTAATGCAGCAGTACCAGAGGGTCAGAACTGTTGGGGTGCATTATAGTGACACGGTAGTGTCTTGTTCTCAAGGGGTTAGAATTGTGGAAGTGCCACACGATTGCAGCACTGTGACAATTTCAGACTGAGGCACTCCCTTATTGTCAGATAATCAGTACTGAAGCAGTGCCTCATTGTCAAATGGTCCGCACTGAGGTATTGCAGCAGTGTCAGTGGGTCTGAACTGTGGGAATGTATCAGTCATAGCGTCAAGACTGAGGCTGAGCCTTATTCTATTTTCTTATTGGGGGAGTGCTACAGAACTAAATTACATAATTTTTAAAAATGAGGCATCGGCTGAATGTGATCCTCTGACAATTGAGCACTCCTTCAGTACTGACACCACAAAATAGAGGGACAGCCTCAAGCGTACCCTCTGACAATGAGGCATTCTCTCAGGACAATAATCTTTAATTGTAAACTAATCTGCAATACTATTTGACCTGTTAAGTTTACAATAAATCCCGAGTCTCCTGGAGAATACGCAGTTGTTCTCCCTCTGCTTCTGTCTCTGAGTATGCGAAGCTGCTTGCTTTCTCCCTGCCCACAGAAATAACCCTACCCCAAACCTTAACCCGAGATTCAGCCCGAACGCTAACCCTTGCGTAAGCTCTGAGCCCAGCCTCAGGCCAAACCCTAACCCTAACCTTCGCCTCAGGCCGAACACAAACCATAACACTCAGCCCCAGCGCTGACCCTAACCTCACCTCTAACGCCAGCCTCAACCCTGCACAAAACCTCTCAAACACCGAGCCGCCGGTAAATACACCCTCAGAAACCCCTTTCAATAACCCTTTAAATGAAATCAAACACACATCACCCAGGAAGTAGAAAGTAAAACACAGGGCTCCCTCCAAATAAATCCGAAAACACTGAGCACCTGTAATTACACCCCACACTCAGCCCACCTGTAAATTATCCGTAAGACAGGGCCCCTGACAAATAAAGTTTGAGAAGATCGACGTACCTACAAATAACTGTCACCGGTAAATAAACCCGAAGACAGAGACGCCTTTCGGTAACCTGTAAAACACAGATCACTATAAATAATCCCTAAAACACAGAGCATCGTGTACAGGTACCCGAAATACCAGACATCCCTGTAAATGAACTCTGAAACACACAGCCTCCTGTATATATCCTCCGACGCAGAGTCTCATTTGAAAAAATGCTAAAAACAGAGCGCCCTGTAAATACACCCTTAAGCACAGAGACCCCTTTATATATAACTGAAGAAAGGTCGCTCAGGAAATAAAATGTAAAAGACACATTCCCCTGTATGAAACTATGAAACACCGAGTCCCCTGTAAATAAAGTGTAAAATATAGAACTCACAGTAAATAAACCCTGAAACAGTGTCCCCTGCAAATCCTCCGTAAATCTAAGCCACCTGTAAATAAATTCTCAGAGGCGACCCTAAACCACGGAGCCTCCAATTAATAAAGCCTAAAACGCAAGCCCACTGTAAATCAACACTAAATAACACAGTCCCCAGTCCAGCACGGCGAATTGTTCGGATTGAGATAGTACTTCATAGTCTGAGGCAATGCCTCTTTGACAAAGAGTCAGTAATGGGGAGGTGAAATGTTATCTGATGGTCATTCTTGAGTTAGCGCTTCATTGCAATCGGGTCAGAATTGAGGGAGCGCCTCATTGTACTAGGGTCAGGGCTGAGGGAGCGCCTCATTGTCAGCGGGTGAGAACTGAGGGAGCGCCTCATTGTCAGCGGGTCGGGACTGAGGGAGAGCCTCATTGTCAGCGGGTCAGGAATGAGGGAGCGCCTCATTGTCAGCGGGTTAGGAGTGGGGGAGCGCCTCATTGTCAGCGGGTCAGGACTGAGGGAGCGCCTCATTGTCAGCGGGTCAGCACTGAGGGGGCGCCTCATTGTCAGCTGGTCAGGACTGAAGTGTTTGAAGTCGGGCAATGAAGGGTCCTTTTATTCTTTTAAAGTTAGATAATGCCAGAAAGATTATCAACCCTATATGATTTGACTGGGTTGGGAATTACTTAATGACAGCAGAAAGTTTAGTAGCCTGATGACTGCAGTTGGCTCTTGAGATTTCACTATTGCCGGTTTACTCATTCTTTCATTCAATTTCACGGAAGCGCTATTTTGAGAGTAGCTTTCTTAAAGGGAATTGGGACCCTATTCAATATGTATCTAACAGAGACGTGGTAACGCAGAAAACTTGTTTGATGTCCCGCAAGACATTCAAGTCCTGGGAGACGTTTGTTGAGGGCTGATTAATATTATAATTTTTCATAGTTTCGGGTGACACGATGGATGGGATCGTATTGTTCTGAATAGATTAGAAAATTAACGCATACTCAGGGATTGACTCTGATGTAGACACAAGTTTGGACACTGTTCGCAACAAGGGTTCAAACTGTGAAAAGGCAGTAATTGGGTGGAAGGAACATTTTAATTTCGTCTCCCTTTGTTAGTAAAAATTATGGCAAGCTGGCAGTTTTTTGACACAGTACGCTAATGACTGGTCATTAAAGTTATGAATGAATGAGAGTGCGAGAGTGGTCATATGGAGCGCTTGTGGGCGCATTGGTAAAGAGGACCTTCAGCACAACCGTAAGGAGGCTTATGATATGGTTAAACACAAAAGCCACAGAAAAGGATATTTTAAGGCGATTGACCCTGCATTGCTAAAGACACACCAGCCAGAGTCCGGAAGCCTTGTTAAGTGCTAACCGATATGTGTAAACAGGGCAGAACACAGGATATTCAGGGGCAAAGGTTATAAGATAAGCAAGTGACCACATGAGCGAATGGGTACCGCGTGTTTGAATCCGACTGGTAAACATGTGATACACAACAATTTGATCTAACAGACTGCCTCGTTAATAGAAAACCGAAGGAACTGCAGATGCTGTAAATCAGAAACAAAAACAAAATTGCTGGAAAAGCTCAGCAGGTCTGGCAGCTTTTGTGAAGGCAAAAACAGTTAACGTTTCGAGTTTGTGTACAGGGTGCTCTGTGTTTTGGATTATTTACAGTGGGGTCTGTTTGAGAGTTTCTTTACAGAGGTCTCTGTGTTGCATATTTACTTACTGGGTTCTCTGTCTTTTACATTTTATTTCCCGAGGAACCTTTCTGAGGTGATATCTAAAGGGGTCTCTGTGCCTGAGTGTATTTACAGGGGCTCTTTTTCGCGTTTGTTCAAACGAGATTCTGCGTCTTGTTGTTTCATGGTTAATTCACAGGGATGTCTGTGTTTTAGGGATTATTTATAGTGAGCTCCGTGTTTTACAGTTAAATGAAAGGGGTCTCTGTCTTCGGGTTTCTGTAGGGGGACTCTGTGCCTTCGGGTTTCTGGACCGGAGGCTCTATGTCTTAAGTTCGGAGTAGGACTGAAGCGAGGTTCGGTTTAGGACTAAGGCTATGGTTAGTGTAGGGATGAGGCTTGCGTTATAGGGCTGAGGGGAGGTGTGAGGACTGAGGCGAGAGTTAGAGGTAAGGTTAGGGTCAGCGTTGGGACTGACGGTTATGGTTTTGGGTTGAGGTTGGACTTAGGGTTTACATCAGCGTTAGCGTTCGGGCTGAATCTAGGGTCAGGGTTATGGCTAGTGCTATTTCTGAGGGTAGTATGGAAGAAAGCAGCTTCACATACCCAGAGGCAGAGCAAGAGGGAGAGCAACTGCGTTTTCTACAGGAGGCACGGGAAGTATTGGAAACTTAAGAGGTCAAATAATATTACAGATTAGTTTACAATTAAAGTTTATTGTCCTGAGGGAATGCTTCATTGTCAGAGGGTCAACCTGAGGCTGTCCCACTTTGTTGTAGGTCAGTACTGAAGGGGTGCAACATTGTCAGAGGATGAAATTCAGGACTTTACCATTCACTGTATAAATCCTACCTCGGTTTGACTTTCCAAAGTGCACACCTGTATCTGTATACAATTGTATTTACCAATCCTCAGCCCACTTCCCCATCTGATCGAGAAGCCTCTGTAAATTTTGATGATCTTCTTTGCTATCAATGATATCTGCTACTTTTGCATTAGCCACAAACTTTCTCATCATGCCTTGTACATTCACATCCAGATCATTCACATAAGTAACAAATAACAAAGGTCCCATCACCTACCCCTGTGGCACACAACTGCTGCAATACCTCTAGTGTGGACCCTTTGACAATGAGGCACTGCTTCAATTCTGATGCTCTGACAGTACTGACTATCTGACAATGAGGCACTCCTTCAGTCTGACACTCTCACAGTGCTGCAATCTTGTGGCACTCCAACAAGTCCGACCCCTTTAGAATGAGACACTACCTCAAGATTGACCATCTCACAAAAATGCACACGACAGTTTTGACCCTCTGGTGGTACTTCATTACCTCAGTACAGACCCTATACATATGAGGCACTTCCTCAGTTCTCACCCGCTGACAATGAGACACTACCTCATTATTGACTCTCTGACTCTCCAGCAGTTCTATCCCTCTGACAGTAATTCAGTACTGGCCTGGAACAGCTAACAGGGTCTCGTTTTCCTCATTGATACTAGGAACTTCAGATGCTGGAGAATCTGAGGTAACAAGTTGTAGAGCTGGCTGAACACAACAGGCCAAGCAGCATCAGAGGAGCAGGAAGGCTGTCATTTCGGGCCTAGACCCTTCTTCAGAAACGGGGGAGAGGAAGGGGTTCTCAAATAAATAGGGAGAGAGGGAGAGGCGGTTAGAAGGTGGATAGAGGAGAAGATAGGTGTAGAGGAGACAGACAGGTCAAACAGGTGGGGATTGATCCAGTAAAGGTGAGTGTCGGTGTGGAGTGAGGGAGGAGATAGGTCATTCCAGGGAGGACGGACAGATCAAGGGGGCGGGATGAGGTCAGTAGATAGAAGATGGGGGTAGGGCTTGAGGTGGGAGGAGGGAATAGGTGGAAGGAAGGACAGGTTAGGGAGGCGGGGACGAGCTGAGCTGGTTTTGGGATGCGGTAGGGGGATGGGAGATTTTGAGGTTTGTGAAGTCCACATTGATACCATTGGGCTGCAGGGTTCCCAAGCGGAATATGAGTTGCTGTTCCAGGAACCTTCGGGTGGCATAGTTGTGGCACTGCAGGAGGCCCAGCATGGACATGTTGTCTGTGGAATGGGAGGGGGGGTTCAAATGGTTCGCGACTGGGAGACGCAGTTGTTTAGTGCGACCCGAGCGCAGGTGCTCTGCAAAGTGGTCCCCAAGCCTCCGCTTGGTTTCCCCGATGCAGAGGAGGCCACAACAGGAAGACCGGATGCAGTATACCACATTAGCAGATGTGCAGGTGAACATCTGCTTGATGTGGAAAGTCTTCTTGGAGCCTGGGTTGGGGTTGAGGGGGGCGGTGTAGGGGCAGGTGTCGCAATTCCTGCGGTTACAGGGAAAAGTGCCGGGTGTGGTGGGGATGGACGCGAGTTTGACGGCGGACAAGGGAGTCACGGAGCGAAAACAGATAAGGGTGGGGAGGGAAAACTGCCTTTGGTGGTGGGGTCGGATAGCAGATGGCGGAAGTGTCGGAGATGCTGCCAGACCTGCTGGGCTTTTCCATCAAATATGTTTTTGTTCCTGATTCTGCTGCATCCGCAGTTCCTTTAGTTTTTACTGTGTTTAAGTTATTCTATACAGTCGGCTCTGTATTTTAGGGTTTATACCCTGTGGCTCCTCTGTTTTAGGGTTTATTTACCAGGGGCTGATGAAGTTGTTTTGACTAACGTGCTTATTTCAGCGAGATAAGCATTTCAGAAGAGTAAAATCTCAACTCAACCAAATGAAACAACTTTTGATGCTGGTTGGTTGAAAATGCTTATTTCAGCGAATTAAGCTCTTCAGAACACCAAAACCTGAACTCCATCAAATGACTCCAGTTTTTATGGTGATTTGACTAATATGCTTATTTGAGTGAGATAAGCATTTCAGAAGATCAAAATCTCAACTTCACAAAATGACTCAACTTTTGATGTTGTTTTGACTAACCTGCTTATTTCAGCGAGATAAGCATATCAGAAGACTAAAATCTCAACTTCACCGAAGTACATAACTTTTGATGCTGGTTTGACCAAAAAAATGCTGATTTCAGTGAAATGAGTACGACCCAAGTCAAAAATCTCAACTTCATCGAACGACATGTTTGTTGATGCTGGTTAGAATAAAATGCTTATTTCAGTGAATTAAGCACTTGAGAAGACTGAAATCTGAACTTCACCAAATGACTCAAGTTTTGATGTTGTTTTGAGTAACATGCATATTTGAGTGAGATAAGCACTTCAGAAGGCCAAAATAAGAACTTCACTAAATGACTCAACTTTTGATGGGCGTGAGACGAACATGCTTACTTGAGTGAGATAAGCACTTCAGAAGTCAAAAATCTCAACTTCACCAAATGACTTAATTTTGTCATGCTGTTTCAACTAACATGCTTATTTCACTCAGATAAGCAAATCATACCTTCATCTGAACTTCACCAAATGAGTTAGTTTTTGATGTTGGTTTGAATGACAAGCTTATTTCATTGAGTTGAGCACGTCAGAAGATCAAAATCTGAACTTCACCAACTGACTCAACTTTTGATGTCGTTTTGGCTAACTGCTTACTTCAGCTGGTTAAGCACTTCAGAAGGCCAAAATCTCAACTTCACCAAATGACTCAACTTTTGATGCTGGTTGGATTAAAATGCTTATTTCAGCGAGTTAGGCACTTCAGGAGTCCAAAATCTGAACTTCACAAAATGACCCAAGTTTTAATGTTGGTTTGACTAACATGCTTATTTCAGTGAGATAAGCAGTTCAGAAATCAAAAATCTCAACTTCAGCATCTGACTTAGTTTTTGTTGCATTTTTGAACTCCACCAAATGACTCTAGTTTTGATGATCGTTTGACTAACATGCTTATTTCAGCGAGATAAGCATATCAGAAGACGAAAATATCAACTTGACCAAAGGACATAACTTTTAATGCTGGTTGGACAAAAAATGCTTATTTCAGTGAGATGAGCACTGTCGGAGTCAAAACTGTCAACTTCATCAAATGGCTCAATTTTGATGTTAGTTTGAGTAACATGCTCATTTCAGCGAAATAAGCACTTCAGAAGATGAAAATCTCAACTTCACCAAAAGACAGAACTTTTGACATTGTTTTGACTAACGTGTTTTTTTTTAACTCGATAAGCATAGCAGAAGACCAAAATCTCAACTTCAACAAGACACTCAACTTTTTAAGCTTTTTTGATTAACATGCTTATTTCAGTGGGAAGAGCACTTCAGAAGACCAAAATATGAACTTCACTAAATGACTCAATTTTTGATGTTGGATTGACTAACAGTCTTCCTTCAGTGAAATAAGCACTTCAGAAGTGAAGAAACTCGACTACACCAAATTACTCAAGTTTTGATGTTGTTTTGAATAATATGCATATTTGAGTGAGATAAGCACTTCAGAAGACCAAAATCTGAACTTCACCAAATGAATTAATTTTTAATGCTGTTTTGACTAACATCCTTATTTGAGTGAGATAAGCACTTCAGAAGCCAAAAATCACAACTTCAAAAAAATGGCACAATTTTTGATGATGGTTGGATGAAAATTCTTATTTCAGCGAGATAAGCACTTCAGAAGACAAAAATCTGAACTGCACCAAATGACTCAATTTTTGATGTCAGTTTGACTAACATGGTCATTTCAGGGAGTTACGCACTTCAGAAGATCAAAAATTTCAGCTTCAGCAAATGACTTTAACGTTGATGCTGTGTTGACTAACATGCTTATTTCAGTGAGATAAGCAATTCAGAAAACCAAAATCTGAACTTCACCAAATGACTCAAGTTTTGATGTTGGTTTGACTAACATGCTTATTTCAACGATTTAAGCACTTCAGAGGCTAAAATCTCAACTTCACCAAATGACTCAACTTTTGATGCTGGTTGGAATAAAATGCTTATTTCAGCGAGATAACCTCTTCAGTAGACCAAAATCTGAACTTCACCACATAAATCAAGTTTTGATATTAGTTTGACTAACGTGCTTATTTCAACGATTTAAGCACTTCAGAAGCTGAAATCTCAACTTCACCAAATGACTCAACTTTTGATGCTGGTTGGAATAAAATGCTTATTTCAGCGAGGTAACGTCTTCAGTAGACCAAAATCTGAACTTCACCAAATGACTCAAGTTGTGATGCTTTTTTGACTAACATGCTTATTTAAGTGAGACAAGCACTTCAGAAATCAAAAAATTCACCTTCACCAAATGGCATTGAGATTTTTGCCTTCTGAAGTGCTTATCGCACTCAAATACGTGTATCAGTCAAAACTACATCTAAAGTTGAGTCATTTGGTGAAGTTGAGATTTTTGACTTCTGAATTGGTTATCTCACTCAAAAAAGCATGTTAATCAAAACAACATTAACAATTGCGTCATTTGGTGAAGTTCAGATTTCAGTCTTCTCAAGTGCTTAACTCACTGAAATAGGGATTTTAGTCTAACTACTATCAAAAATCAAGTCATTTGATGAAGTTGATATTTTTGATTTGTGAAGTGCTTATCTCACTGAAATAATCATTTTAGTCCAACCAGCGTCCAAAGTTAGGTCCTTTGGTGAAGTTGAGATTTTTGACTTCTGAAGTGCTTTTCTCACTCAAATAATCATGTTAGTCAAACCAACATCAAAACTTGAGTCATTTTGTGAAGTTCAGATTTTGGTTTTGTGAAGTGCTTGTCTCACTGAAATAAGCACATTCGTCAAAACAGCATGAAAAATTAAGTCATTTGGTGAAGTTGAGATTTTTGACTTCTGAAGTGCTTTTCTCACTCAAATAAACATGTTAGTCTAACCAACATCAAACTTGGGTCATTTGGTGAAGTTCAGATTTTGATCTTCTGAAGTGCTCATCTGAGTGAAATAAGCATGTTAGTCAAAACAGCATGAAAAATTAAGCCATTTGGTGAAGCTGAGATTTTTGACTTCTGAAGTGCTTATCTCTCACTGAAATAAGCATTTTAGTCATAGCAGCATCAAAAGTTGAGTGTTTTGGTGAAGTTGCGATTTTAGTTTCTGATAAGCTTATCTATCTCAAATAAGCATGTTTGTCAAACAACATCAAAATTTGAGTCGTTTGGTGAAGTTCAGATTTCTGTCTACTGAAGTGCTTAACTCGCTGAAATAAGCATTTTAATCCAACCAGCATGAAAAATTAAGTCATTTGGTGAAGTTGAGATTTTTGCCTTCAGAAGTGCTTATCTCACTCAAATATGCATGTTAGTCAAAAGAATAGCAAAAGTTGATTCATTTGGTGAAGTTGAGATTTTGATCTTCTGACGAAATATCTCAAAGAAAACAACATGTCATTCAAACCAACATCATAAACCAACTCATTTGATGAAGTTCAGATGCAGGTCTTCCGATGTGATTATCTGAGTGAAATAAGAGTGTTAGTCAAAACAGCATCAATAATTCAGTCATTTGATGAAGTTCAGATTTTGGAATACTGAAGTGTTTATGTCACTCCATTAAGCATGTTCGTCAAACAAACATGGAAATTTGAGTCATTTTGTGAAGTTCAGATTTTGGACTTCTGAAGTGCTTCGCTCGCTGAAAGAAGCATTTTAATCCAAACAGCATCAATGGTAGAGTCATTTGGTGAAGTTGACATTTTTGCCTTCTGAAGTGCTTGACCCGCTGAATAAGCATGTTAGTCAAAACAACATCAAAATTTGATTCATTTTTTGAAGTTGAGATTTCGATCTTTTGACGTGCTTACCTCAATGAAATAAGCATGTCATTCAAACCAACATCAAAAACTAACTCATTTGGTGAAGTTCAGATATTGCTATTCTGACGTCCTTATCTGAGTGAAGTAAGCACGTTAGTCAAAACAGCATCAAAAATAAAGTCATTTGTTGACGTTAAGCTTTTTGACTTCTGAAGTGCTTGTCTCACTGAAGTACACATGTTAGTCAAAACAGCATAAAAAATTTAGTCATTTGGTGAATTTCTTATCTTGGCCTTCTGAAGTGCTTATCACACTCAAATATGCATGTTACTCAAAACGACATCAAAAGTTGAGTCATTTGGTGAAGTCGAAATTGTTCACTTCTGAAGTGCTTATTTCACTGGCGGAAGCCTGTTGGTCAATCGAACATCAAAATTTGAGTCATTTAGTGAAGTTCAAATTTTGGTCTTCTGACGTGCTTATCTCACTGAAATAAGCATGTTGTCAAAACAGCATAAGAAGTTGACTGTCTTGTTGAAGTTAGGATTTTGGTCTTCTGCTATGCTTATCTCGCTGAATTAAGCACCTTAATCAAAACAACATCAAAAGTTGTGTCATTTGGTGAAGTTGAGATTTTGATCTTCTGAAGTGCTTAACTCGCTGAAATAAGCATGTTCGTCAAACAAACATAAAAAATTGTGTGATTTGGTGAAGTTCAGATTTTTAGCTTCTGAGGTGCTTAACTCGCTGAAATAAGCATTTTAATTTAATCAGCATCAAATGTTAGGTCATCTGGTGAAGGTGAGATTTTCGTCTTCTGATATGCTTATCTCGCTGAAATAAACACGTTAGTCAAAATAAATTCATCAGCCCCTGTTGCATCAACCCTAAAATACAGGATCCCCAGTGTATAACCTCTGAAGTACAGAGCCCCCTATATATAAACACTAAAACACAGTAAAAACTAAAGGAACTGCGGATGCAGCAAAATCAGGAACAAAAACATAGTTGCTGGAAATGCTCAGCAGGTCTGTCAGCATCTCCGACACTTCCGCCATCTGCAATCCCACCCCACCACCAAAGGCATTTTCCCTCCCTCACCTTATCTGTTTTCTGGAGGGACCAATCCACACTCACCTCCAGCCCCACCACACCCGACACTTTTCCCAGCAACCGCAGGAATTGGGACACCTGCCCCTACACCTCCCCCCTCAACCCCAACTCAGGCCCCAAGAACACTTTCCACATCAATCAGATGTGGTATACTGCATCCACTGTTCCCGTTGTGGCCTCCCCGACATCGGGGAAACCAAGTGGAGGCTTGGGGACCGCTTTGCAGAACACCTACTCTCAGCTCGCACTAAACAACTGCGCCTCCCAGTCGCTAACCATTTCAACTCCCCCTCCCATTCCTCAGACGACATATCCATGCTGGGCCTCCTGCAGTGCCACAACGATGCCACCCGAAGGTTGCAGGACAGCAACTCATATTCCACTGAGTACCTCTGCAGCCCAATGTTATCAATGTGGACTTCACAAGCTTCATAATCTCCCCTCTCCCTACCACATCCCAAAACCAGCCCAGCTCGTCCCCGCCTCCCCAACCAGTCCTTCCTCCAACCTATCCCCTCCTCCCACTTCAAGCCCCATTCCCATCTCCAACCTACTAACCTCATCCCGCCCCCTTGGCCTGTCCGTCCTCCCTGGACTGACACACCTCCTCTCTAATTCACCACCTACACTCACCTTTACTGGCTACGGCCCCGCCTCTTTGACCTGTCTGTCTCCTCTACAACTATCTTCTCCTGTATCCATCTTCTATCCGCCTCTCTCTCTCTCCCTATTTATTTCAGAATCCCCTTCCCCTCCCCCATTTCTGAAGAAGGGTCTAGGCCCGAAATGTCAGCCTTCCTGCTCCTCTGATGCTGCTTGGCCTCCTGTGTTCATTCAGCTCTACTCCTTGTCATCTCAGATTCTCCAGCATCTGCAGTTCCTCCTATCAATGAGGAAAAGGAGACCCTGTTAGCTGTTCCAGGCCAGCACTGAAGCACTGTCAGACGGATAGAACTGCTGGAGAGTCAGAGAGTCAATATTGAGGTAGCGCCTCATTGTAGGCGGGTGAGAACTGAGGAAGTGCCTCACATGTATATGGTCTGTATTGAGGTAATGCAGCACCACCAGAGGGTCAGAACTGTTGGGGTGCATTATTGTGAGAGGGTCAATCTTGAGGCAGTGTCTCATTCTGAAGGAGTCAGACTTGTTGGAGTGCTACAAGATTGCAGCACTGTGAGAATGTCAGACTGAGGGAGTGCCTCATTGTCAGATAGTCAGTACTGTCAGAGCTTCAGTATTGAAGCAGTGCCTCATTGTGAAAGGGTCCACACTGGAGGTATTGCAACAGTTGTGTGCCACAGGGGTCGGTGATGGGACCTTTGTTATTTGTTACTTATGTGAATGATCTGAATGTGAATGTACAAGGTATGATGAGTAAGTTTGTGGATAATGACCCTTACCTCTAAGGCTAGCCTCAGCCCTAACACCTACCCTTAGCCCTATAACGCAAGCCTCATCCCTGCACTAACCATAGCCTTAGTCCGAAACCGAACCTAGCTTTAACCCTACCCCTAACCGAAGACATAGATACTCGGGTACGGAAACCCGAAGACACAGATACCCCGTACGGAAACCCGGAGACAGAGACCCCTTTCAATTAACTGTAAAACACGAAGATCACTATCAATAATTCCTAAAACATCGACATCCCTGTAAATGAACAGTGAAACACAAAGCCTTCTGTAAATAATCTCCGACGCGAAAACAAACGCGATAAAGAGCCCCCTGTAAATACACTCAAGCACAGAGACCCCTTTAAATATAACATAAGAAAAGTCCCTCGGGAAGTAAAATGGAGAAGACAGAGAAGCTGGTAAGAAACCAAACAACACAGAGACCTCTGTAAAGACACCCTAAAACAGAGCCCCCTGTAAATAATCCAAAACACAGAGCACCTTGAACACAACCCCGAAACGTGAACTGTTTTGGCCTTCACAAATGCTGCCAGACCTGTTGAGCTTTTCCAGCAATTTTGTTTTTGTTCCTGATTTACAGCATCTGCAGTTCCTTCGGATTTCAATTGACGAGGCAGTCAGTTACATCAAATGGTTGTGCATCACATATTTACCAGTCGGATTCAAACACGCGGTACCCGTTCGCTCATGCGGTCACTTGCTTATCTTATAACCTTTGCCCCTGAATATCCTGTGGTCTGCCCTGTTTACTCATATCGGTTAGCACTTAACAAGACTTCCGGAGTCTCGCTGGCGTGTCTTCAGTAATACAGGCTCAATCGCCTTAAAATATCCTTTTCTGTGGTTTTTGTGTGACACTATATCATAAGCCTCTTTACTGTTGTACGATAGGTCCTCTTTACTACTGCACCCACAAGCGCTAATATGACCATTCTGGCGCTCTCATTCATTCATAACTTTACTGACCACTCATTAGCGTACTGTGTTTGCTATTACCGCATTTTATTCATTCATTCACAAAACTGCCATCTTGCCGCACTTTTCACTAATGAAGGGAGACGAAATTAAAATGTTCCTTCCACCCCATTACTGCCTTATCACAGTTTGAACACTTATTGCAAACAGTGTCCAAACTTGTGTCTACATCAGAGTCAATCCCTGAATATGTGTTAATTTTCTGATCTGTTCAGAACAATACGATCCCATCCATCATGTCACACAAAACTATGAAAAATTATAATATTAATCAGCCCTCAACAGACATCTCCCAGGACATGAATATCTTGTGGGACATCAAACAAGTTTTCTGCGTTACCACGTCTCTGTTGGATGCATATTCCCTTTAAGAAAGCTACTCTCAAAATAGCGCTTCCGTGAAATTGAATGAAAGAATGATTAAACCGGCAATAGTGAAATCTCAAGAGCCAGCCGCGGTAATCAGGCTACTGAACTTTCTGCTGTCATCAAATAATTACCAACCCAATCAAATCAAATAGGGTTGATAATCTTGCTGACATTCTCTAACTTTGAAAGAATAAAAGTACCGATACCCTTCACTGCCCGACTTCAAATACCTCAGTCCTGACCCGCTGACAATGAGGCGCTCCCTCAGTCCTGAACCCCTGACAATGAAGCGCTCCCTCAGTCCTGACCCGCTGACAATGAGGCCCTCCCTCAGTCCTGACCCGCTGACAATGAAGCGCTCCCTCAGTCCTGACCCGCTGACAATGAGGCCCTCCCTCAGTCCTGACCCGCTGACAATGAGGCGCTCCCCCAGTCCTGACCGGCTGACAATGAGGCGCTCCCTCAGTCCTGACCCGCTGACAATGAGGCCCTCCCTTAGTCCTGACCCTAGTACAATGAGGCGCTCCCTCAATTCTGACCCTATTACAATGAAGCGCTACCTCAACAATGACCATCAGACAACATTACACCTCCCCATTACTGACTCTTTGTCAAAGAGGCATTGCCTCAGAATATGATGTACTATCTCAATCCGAACAATTCGCCGTGCTGTACTGTGCGCTGTGTTATTTAGTGTTGATTTACATTGGGCTTCTGTTTTAGGCTTTATTAATTGGAGGCTCTTTGTTTTCGGGTCGCCTCTGAGAGTTTATTTGCACGAGGCTTAGTTTTCGGGAGGAACTGCAGGGGGCACTGTTTCAGGGTTTATTTGCTGGGAGCTGTATATTTTACACTTTATTTGCAGGGGACGAGGTCTTTTATGGTTTCTTACTGGGGTCTGTGTCTTTTACACTTTATTTCCTGAGGGACCTTTCTTCGGTTATATATAAAGGTGTCTCTGTTTTTAAGGGTATATTTACTGGTGGCTCTGTTTTTAGCATTTTTTCAAATGACACTGCGTCGAAGAATATATACAGGAGGCTGTGTGTTTCAGAGTTCATTTACAGGGATGTCCGTGTTTTAGGTTATCTGTACACGATGCCCTGTGTTTTAGGGATTATTCATAGTGATCTGTGCTTTACAGGTTACTGAAAGGCGTCTCTGTCTTCGGGTTTATTTACCGGAGACTGTTATTTAACGGTACATCTTTCTTTTCAAAGTTTATTTGTGAGGGGCCCTGTCCTACGGATAATTTACACGTGGGCTGAGTGTGGGGTGTATTTACAGGTGCTCAGTGTTTTCGGATTTATTAACAGGGAGCTCTATGTTTTACCTTCTACTTCCTGGGTGATGTGTGTTAGAGTTCATTTAAAGGGGTCCGTGTATTTGAGGGTACAATTACAAGGGTCTTTGTTTTTAAGATTGGTTTAAATGGGGCTCTATGTTTTAGGGGTTATTTACTGTGAGCTCCTCGTTGAAAGGGGTTTCTCAGGGTAGATTTACGGGGGGCTGGTGTTTGAGGGCTTTTGTCGAGGGCTGAGGCTCGCGTTAGAGGTGAGGTTAGGGTCCGCACTGGGGCTGAGTGTTATGGTATGTGTTCGGCCTGAGGCGAAGGTGAGGGTGAGGGTTTGGCCTGAGGTTAGGCTCAGAGCTTACGCAAGGGTTCGCGTTAGGGCTGAATCTCGGGTTAATGTTTGTGGTAGGGTTATTTCTGGGGGCAGGGAAAAAGAAAGCAGCTTCGCATACTCAGAGACAGAACCAGAGGGAGAACAACTGCGTATTCTACAGGAGACTCGGGATGTATTGTAAACTGAACAGGTCAAATAGTATTACAGATTAGTTTACAATTAAAGATTATTGGCCTGAGAGAATGCCTCATTGTCAGAGGGTACGCTTGACGCTGTCCCTGTATGTTGTAGTGTCAGTACTGAAGGAGTGCACAGTTGTCAGAGGATCACATTCAGCCGATGCCTCATTTTTAAAAATTATGTAATTTAGTTCTGCAGCACTCACCCAATAAGAATTTAGAATAAGGCTCAGTCTCAGTCTTGACCCGATGTCCCACTCCCACAGTTCTGACCCACTGACACTGCTGCAATACCTCAGCACGGACCACTTAACAATGAGGCACTGCTTCAGTACTGAAGCTATGTCAGTACTGACTGTCTGACAATGAGGGAGTGCCTCAGTCTGACATTGTCACAGTGCTGCAATCGTGTGGCACTCCCACAAGTCTAACCCCTTGAGAATAAGACATTTCCCCAGTATTGACCGTCTCACAAGAATGTTCCCCAACAGTTCTGACCCTCTGGTACTGCTGCATTACCTCATCACAGACCCTATAAATGTGAGACACTTCCTCAGTTCTGACCCTCTTACAATGAGGCTATCTCCGTATTGATTCTCTGATTATAATGCTCGCCAGCAGTTCTGTCCCTCTGACAGTGCTTCAATACTTGCCTGGACCAGGCAACTTCCTCATTGTCAGCGGGTCAGTTCAGTGGCAGTGCCTCCTGGTAATGGGATCATATGAATCTGTAATACTATTTGACCTGTTAAGTTTACAATACATCCCGAGTCTCCTGTAGAATACGTAGGTGCTCTCCCTCCGGCTCTGGGTATGCGGAGCTTCTTTCTTTCTCCCTACTCTCAGAAATATCCCTCACCTTAACCCTAGATTCAGCCCTAAAGCTAACCCTCGCGTAAGCCCGAAACAATAACTTCAGCTCAAAGGCTAACCCAAACCATACGCCTCAGCCCGAACGCTCGCCTCATCCGACACTAACCACAGCCTCAGGCTCAAACCGAACCCAGTTTCAGCCGTACTCCTGGCCCTCAAACACGGAGCCGCATGCACAGAGGCCCTCAAACACAGAGACCCCTTTCAATAAGCCGTAAGACGTGGACTTCACTGTAAATAACACCTAAAACACAGAGCCCTATTTAAACAAACGTCAACAACAGAGCCACCTGTAATTATACGCTCAAATACACAAACCCCTTTAAATGAACTCTAACACACATTGCCCAGGAAGTATAAGGTAAAACACAGGGCTACGTCTAAATAAATCCGAAAACACTGAGCACCTTTAATTACACCCCAACACTTATCCCAACTGTAAATTATCCGTAAGACAGGGCCCCTTACAAATAACCCTAAAAAGACAACGCTACCTATGAATAAACAGCCTCTTGCAAACAAACCCTAAAACAGAGACGCCTTTCAGTATCCTAGGAAGTAGAATTCAAAACACAGGCCTCCCTCTAAATAAAGTCGAAAACACAGAGCACCTGTCAAATCACCCCAACATCAAGCCGACCTGTAAATTATCCGTAAAACAGGTCCCCTTACAAATAACCCTAAAAAGACAAAGCTACCTATAAATCAACAGCCTCTTGCAAACAAACCCTAAAACAGAGACCCCTTTCAGTAACCTGTAAAACACGGAGCTCACTATAAATAATCCCAAAAATACACAGCATCGTGTATGTACACCAAAACACAGAGACATCCCTGTAAATGAAGCCTGAAACACAAAGCTTTCTGTAAATAATCTCCGACGCAGAGCCTCATTTAAACAAATGATGAAAACAGAGCTACCTGTAACTACACTCTCAAGCACAGAGACGCCTTTACATATAACCTAAGAAAGGTTCCTCAGGAATTGAAATGTAAAACAGAGCCCCCAGTAAGAAACAATAAAAGACAGAGCCCCATGTAAATTACATGTCAAATGTCGAGCTCCTTGTAAATAAACCCTGAAACACAGTGCACCCCGCTAATCCTCCCTTAAACTGTGTGCCTCCAGTAAATAAACGCTCAGAGACGCCTGTAAACTAGCCCTCAGACAGAGACCCCTTTCAATAACCAGTAAAACAAGGAGCTTAATTCAAATAATCACTAAAACAGAACCCCCAATACCCTCAAATACACAGACCCCTTTAAATGACCTCTAAAACAGATGC
Organism: Rhincodon typus; assembly: GCF_021869965.1. NCBI lineage: Eukaryota > Metazoa > Chordata > Chondrichthyes > Orectolobiformes > Rhincodontidae > Rhincodon > Rhincodon typus. Next base: position 2,477 of record NW_025966851.1, on the reverse strand, counting down.
CCGAGGAAGTAGAATGTAAAACAAAGAGCTCCCTCTAAATAAAGTCGAAAACACGGAGCACCTGTCAATTCACCCCAACATCAAGCCGACCAGTAAATTATCCGTAAAACAAGGCCCTTTACAAATAGACCCTAAAAGACAGAGCTAGCTATGAATAAAGAGCCCCCTGTAAATAAATACCAAAACACATCGTAAAAACCGGAAGAAGTGCGGATGCTGCAAATCAGGAAAAAATGCAAAGTTGCTGGAAAAGCTCAATAAGTCTGGCAGCATCTGCGAGGGAAAAAACAGAGTTACCGTTTCGGGTCAGGTGATCCTTCCTCAGAACCTCTGGCTCGCACGTCTTTAGTAATGCAGGGTCAATCGCCTTAAAATATCCTTTTCAGTTGTTTTTGTGAGGCACTATAACATTATAACATAAGAACTAAGAGCAGGAGTAGGACAGCTGGCCCCTCGAACCTGCCCCGGTATTCAATAGGATTATGGCTGATCTTTTTGAGACTCAGCTCCACTCAGCCGCCTGCTCACCATTAACCTTAATTCCTTTACTATTCATAAATTTATCGAGCCTTGCCTTAAAAACGTCCAGCGAGGTAGCTTCAACCGCTTCACTGGGCAAGGAATTCCACAGATTCACAACCCTCCTGTCCTCAGTCCTGCATCTGCTCCCTTTTATTTTGAGGCTATGCCCCCTATCCTAGTTTCACCATATAGTGGAAACAATCTCCCTGCCTCCACCTGATCTATTCCCTTCATAATCTTGTACGTTTCTATAAGATCTCCCCTCATTCTTCTGAATTTCAATGAGTATAATCCCAGCCTACTCAGTCTCTCCTCATATTCCAAACCTCTCAACTCTAGAATCAACTGAGTGAATCTCCTCTGCACCCCGTCCAGTGCTAGTATATCCTTTCTCAACTAAGGAGACCAAAACTGCACACAGTAATCCAGGTGCGGCCTCACCAGGACGCTACACAGCTGCAACATTACATCGCTGTTTTTAAATTCCATCCCTCTAGCAATGACAGACAAAATTCTGTTTGCCTTTTTAATTACCTGCTGCACCTGCAATACTACGTTTAGCGATTCATGCACAAGGACACCCAAGTCCCTCTGCATAGCAGCATGCTGCAATTTTTTACCATTTAAACCATAGTCCATTTTGTTGTTATTCCTACCAAAATGGATGACCTCACATTTATCGACATTGTACTCCATCTGTCAGAACTTTGCCCACTCAGTTAGACTATATATCCCTCTGCAGACTTTCAGTGTCTTCTGCACACTTTGCTCTACCGCTCATCTCAGTGTCATCTGCAAATTTTGACACGCCACACTTAGGCCCAACTCCAAATCATCTATGTAAATTGTAAAAATTGCAGTCCCAACACTGATCCCTGAGGCACACCACTAGCCACTGACCGCCAACCAGAAAAACACCCATTTACCCCTACTCTTTATTTTCTACTCGTCAATCATCCTCTATCCATGCCAATACATTACCTGTGATATCGTGCAACTTAACCTTATGGAGCAGTCTTTGGTCTGGCACCTTGTCAAATGCCTTCTGGAAATCCAGATACACGACATCCACAGGTTTCCCATTGTCCACCATGCAGGTAATGTCCTCAAAGAATTCCACCAAGTTAGGTAAACATGACCTACCCTTCATGAGCCCATGCTGGGTGTTCCCAATGGGACAATTTATATCCAGTTGTCTTGCTATTATCTTCCTTAATGATGGATTCAAGCATTTTCCCCACAACCGAAGTTAAGCTCACTGGTCTATAGTTACCTGCTTTTTGTCTACTTCCTTTTTAAACAGTGGCGTCAAATTGGCTGTTTTCCAATCTGTGGGAACCACCCGAGAGTCCAGTGAATTTTGGTAAATAATTACTAGTGCAAGCCTCTTTACTGTTGAACTAAAGGTCCTCTTTAGCAATGCACCCACAAGCGCTCCATATTACCACGCTCGCGCTCTCATTCATTCATAACTTTACTGACCACTTACTAGCGTACTATGTTCACTATTACCGCATTTCATTCATTCATAAAACTGCGATCTTGTCATACTTTTTACTACTAAATGTTCCTTCCACCCGATTTCCTGCCTTTTCACAGTTTTAATCCTCACGGCCTTATTTTGCAAACAGTTGCCAAACCTGTGTCTCCATCAGAGACTATCCATGAGTTTGCGTAATTTTCTAATCATTCAGAACAATACCATCGTGTCAACCGAAGCTATGAAAGAGCATAATATTTATCAGGCCTCAGCAACCGTCTCCCATGACTTGAATAGCTTGCAGGACATCAAACAAGTTTTCTGCGTTAGCAGAGATGGTAGGAACTGCAGATGCAGGAGAATCTGAGATAACAAGGTGTCGAGCTGGATGAACACAGCAGGCCAAGCAGCAGAGCAGCAGGAAGGGTGACGTTTTTGCCCAGACCCTGCTCCAGAAATGGGAGAGGGAAAGGAG
>NW_025966850.1:3710-29904 GCF_021869965.1 Rhincodon typus | reverse complement strand
GTTTAAAAAGTAGGGGAGAGGGCACCTCAAAATAGAGACTTCTTTATTTGTTTTCTCTCTCTCACTTTTTACCTTCTGCTGGTCCTGCCCACCTTCTTTAATAGGACAACAAGTCTTCACTCTAGGCAGTAATATTCATTTTTTTTTTGTAAAACCCTGCTGTGTGACTGTTCCCTTAGCCTTTGGGATGACAAGCTCCATTTAACTCTTATTCTGGGGTCACAATCTGAAACCAAAATTCCACCATTAATTTCAGTTGTAACCTCTGGAAGGGAATTCAGAGAGAAATATTGACATTGAGGTTTCAGCTCCCTAATTGAAAAGGAGTGATAAAATCAGTTTTCTTTCACTACAAAAGCTTTCGACTAGAATATTTTATGATACTTTCCCCCCAGTGTTTACCCTCTTTGGTAAAGACAGTAATTGAACAATGAGTCAGTCATCCATAAAACTGGAATATAATGACATTTAAACCTGAGACCAACAAATACTTCCAGTCTTGCTTTTGTTGGTAACTCATTGATTTTATATTGACTTAGTGTGTGTTATTCATGAGGAAGGAGGGGCTGTCATTATTAAACTCACTTGCACTTCTATCCTGTGAATTGCACATATAAAGCCATTGCATTAAATTAATAAACGATTACCACCATCAGCAAGTACAGCCAATAATTCAGTTATTTATGACTCACATAATAAGCAATTACAAGCAGTGGGGAAGGATAGGACACAGTGATTCTTATACTCAGTGTTTGCAGCCCTTTGGCTTGAACTTTGACTAAGCGATATTGGTAACGGTTGCTATGAAATTATCCTTTTCCATAGTACTCTGACAGGGCTATTTCATTTAAAATCAGCTGGCCCAATCTTGCAAGGCAAAGAGACTAAATTACACTGGGGTGTTTTTCCAAACAGCTCAAACTGATACCAGCTGATGTTTGGAGAGACTGGTTGGTGCAGGAATAAACCTAGCCAGAAAAGGACTAAAATATGAAAGAACTGTTAAACCATTATAACAAAAACTTATACGTGGACAGTGCCTTTAATATAAGAATCTGTCCAAAGGTGTTTTACAGGAGCATTTTAAATCAAAATGTGACACTGAAGCATGTAGGAGATTTCAAGTTACATGACAAAAAGCTTGGCTAAAGTGATATTTTAAGAGCTGTCTTATGGAGGAAGGTGAGCCAGACAGTCAGAGAACTTTAGGGATGCTATTCCAGAGTTTGAGGCCTAGGCAATTCAAGGTGTGGCAGAAAATAGTAGAGTGATCAAAATTAAGAGGCCAAAATTAGAGGTGCACAGATATCTCAGAGGGTGGTGAGGCTGGAGAAGATTTCAGAGCAAGGAGGGGATGAGGCCATGGGAAGGATTTGAAAGCAAGGATGAGAAAACTTAGCAAACTATGGAAAACTTTCAGGTAAACAGGAAAGCAGGAACATTTTAAAGCTTTTGAAAGAGAGCTGATGCTGTAATATAGTCTATACTATACTATAGTCAATGTACGTACAGCAAGAAACTGCAAACAGCAATGAAGTAAATGGTCAGGCCACTGGAGAAATCCTTCCAGATCCAGGGGATCACTTATGTCCATGTAAAAGGGGAAGCACAGCTTAGATTTAATATCCCATCTAAAAGATGACCCCTCTGAAAGTGTAGCACTTCCTGAGAGTTGCATGACAGCATATGTTACATGCTCAAGTCTCTGAAATGGATTCTGACTTAGAGGGGAATGTGTAGCCACATTCTGATTCATGGCTGACACCATATGTTAACTTTAGTTCATGTGTAAATTAGAATTTTAAACATTTGATTTTAAAATCCATGACAAAAGGGCCAAAAATAGCAGCTGTTTGGCTCTGGTGTGCATCATTTAAATGGGTAGTTTTGTTTCTGCCTTTGTACCTTAATTTGTGAATGACACTGTGGATCATTCAAGCTTGAGATGGGATGATCAGAAAAACCGTGTTATCAAGTCTACATCAATGGGTAACCCAGGATATGTTGTAAATTCTAGGCAAGAGATTATTCAGTGTGGGATGGATAAAAGGATTGAAATATTTTTTACAGGGCATGTGATTATATTCCTAGACTAGAAATCCTGAGGTCTGCATCAATGTTCTGTAGAATATGAAACCCAATTCCACATTGATGGTTTCAGTTTTAATTCAATAAATATTCTGGAAATATATCACAGACATCTAAGGAAGTAAACCTGCCTTCCCCGATATGGACAAAGTGATTGCAATTACATTCCAAAATGGTTAATTCTTAATGGGCCTATCAAGCTACTTATGATTAAATGAATATGACTAGCCTTTTCAGTGTAACCCAGGACTGTCAATAAATGCTGGCTGTGGATGGAAAATACAGAATGGTTTCTGAATAGAACAGATATGTGCGCATGGTAGTTCCTCAGAGTGAGGATGACAATATGCCAGTATGATTTATTTCCTGAATTTGTTTATTGATTTATTGCCGTCACATGTTTCGAGACACAGTGTGCTCTACAGGCAGATCGTACCATACAAAATGCATCAGGGCAGCAGAACAGAGTGCAGAATTTAGTGTTACAGTTACAGAGAAGGTGCAGAGAGAGAGATCAGAATTAACATTTGAGAGCACTTTGTTTTCGTTCCTGATTTACAGCATCCGCAGTTCTTTCATTTTTTTATTTAACATTTGAGAGTCCGTTCAGAAGTCAGATAACAGCTAGGAAGAAACTGTTCTTGAATCTATTCATGCGTGTATTCAAACTTTTTTATCTTCTGCCCAATGGAAGAGGGTGGAAGAGGGTATAACTGGGGTAGGAGGGCTCTTTGATTATGTTGGTTCCTTTTCCAAGGCAGCGGAAAGTATAGATGAACTGTGTGATTCCCATATGTTGGTCCTTGAAACATAAGATTCTTAGGAGGCTTGACAGGGTACATGCTTACTCAAATGCCTTAAATTCTGGACAAAAGGTTGTTTTCACTTCTGGGAAAGTCTAGGACAAAGAGGCATAATCTCAGAGTAAAGAGTATCTCATACAATAAGACGAAGAGGAATTTATTCTCTCAGAGGTTGGTGAATCTGTGGGATTCTTTACTGCAGAGTGCTGTCAAAGGTGATTGAGTATATGCAAGGCTGAGATAGATAGATTTTTAATTAGTAAGGGAATTAAGGGTTATAGGGTAGAAACAGGAAAGTTGAGGATTATCAGATTAGTCATGATTTCATTAAATGGCAGAGCAGACTTGATGGGCCAAATGGCCTTCTTCTGCTCCCAAAGGTTTTGGTCTTATGGTAATATATACTGTGTTCTTGTTGAGACAGATATCTTGGAAGTTTATGAACCAGTCTATCTATTTACATTGCTATAAGACCTCAGACTTGCACATAGCTTGGGTTCTGCGCACAGACTACATAGAGCAAACATTTGAGAGAAGACACCTCTGAGACAATGATTACCAATTAATAGCATGAGAGAGGGAGTGGATACCAGATAAAACTGTGAGGAGAAGAGAAAATATCTACGAGTGATATAACAAAAAAGTTATGTGTTGATTACTTATTGAGCAGCTACTGTTAGGAACTGAATCAACTCCAGTATTTTTGCCAAACATAATTTCTAATCTCTCATTGGAAGGAAAGAATTTATAAGTACAGGAGAAGGAGCTAATGTTTTGAGTAATGGTGAGGAATTTTGACCTTCTCCAGTTGAATTTCTAGTTTTTAGCTAATAGTATGTATGTAAGATTAAAATAAGTTAAAGTAATTAATGTGACATACAGTAAAATAACTTAAAAATGTAAGTAAAAGTTAAGGTGTGGCAGAGCAGCTTGACCAAATGGAATGCCATTCCTGTAGCATTTGGAGAGGATTGGAAACTTCTCATGATCTTAATGAACTCAAATGCAGGAAATATCACCAGCTTCATGAGCTTGAGCTTCAGCTTTCAAAACTCAAACTGCTAGACTCACTGAGTTTTATCTATAAGGCAGAGAACCACATGGAAAACATGTAGTTTGTTTCAGGAACCCATCATCAATTTATCACATCACCCAAATAACTAAATTACCAATACTTCCCACCAGGGACAGTGTAACAATGAGAGAAAAGTCAAGGAAGTGGGAAACAAAGGAAGGAACAAAATCAAAACGTTCTTAATGGGACAGATCATGCTTATGGTGCCCACCTCTCTCTAAAAGCTTTGAAGCTACTGGTGGACATCATTTGCCCCCTCTCCATGGACAGCCAAGTGTGGATATAGCCACATAAGAGAAGCAGAAGAACTCAGCTCTTTTTTTAATGTATCATAAACCTACCACCTCAAGTAACCAACTCTGAAAAACACCAAATCACCTGAGTAATCAACCAAACAAACAAATTATAACTTCTGCCAACTAGAAGCAGTGCAACAATACAAAAATCAAGAAAGAATGGGAAGAGAGAAAGGGATTAAATCAAAATTAAATTGGAGTGAGAGATAATGCACACTAGCCCCTGTTGTGCTCATCTCTCTAAGATCTGAGCTCTATTTTTTAATCCATTGTACATAAGCTAATGATGTACTATAATGGTGAAAGTCTCTATACGGTTTAGAGCTCTCCCCTTAACTCTTACTTCATTTGATTAATGCCAGCTTCCTCTTCATCTCTCAAAATATTAATTTGCCCTTTTCCATTTCAGATACTAAATGACTTGCTGTGAAATTTTCTTCATTTCATCATTTCCATTAATCATCCATTTCCACTTTTGCAGTGTAGAAAGGAACAATGTTGAGCCACGTGCAAAACACTACTCACCCTGAGGGGAACAGAATTAATTTCTTAGAAGTACTTTTACTGCTAGTTTAATTCAGGAGTAAAGCATGTAGAATGCATGCAAGTTCCAGCAGTGATCCTTTATTCCACAGGTATTAAACCTGAAAGCACATTCATGAGAAAGCTTAGCCTAAAGAAATTAACTTTTTACAATTGATAACCATGACCTGATGCACCCGACACACAAGAAAAATAGTGAGATCTCAACTGATGATCTCAAATTAGATTAGTTGATTGTAGAAATATGGAAGCAGGCATGCCTTATGTTTAACAGGATGATGGTGATCACAACAAAGAAACAAGACTGGACTCCCCTGTGCTTGTGGAACAGCCATTGCTAATTCCCCTTGACTGCGCGAAGCAGATTACCTTGCCATTCAAGGTATCCAAGATGGCAATGGAAAAGGATGCTTCAGATGGAGCTTGTCTGCTCCATCCATTTCCCTTTCTTTTTTCTCTCTTCTGTGTTTCTTTTCCTTTCTATGTCTTGGTTCTTCTCCTGGCCACAGACTCCCAGCCTCGGACTAAGCGCAGACCCGGCGAGGTGACCTCCCAGCCCAGTGTGGCAGCCTCCCAACATGGCGGTCTCTCAGCCTGGCATGGTGGTCTTTTTCTCAAAAACCTGTTGTCTTGGTAAAAGTGCTGCTTTGCCTACTCACAGTACAGCCTTTTGATACAAATGCTCTGTGCACCTGCAAACCCACAGACATCCTTTTTGAATATCGAAGCATAGAAAAAAAGCACATCATCTTCTAAAGGAATCACACACTGCTTTCCCCGTAGCATTTTACAAACACCAACATTTTACAAACACCAATAGTTTACAAACACCAAATTCTAACGTCTTGCCTCCCAACCCACAAGTAGTATAGCCACCTTCGCAACAACTGCCATCTGTGCATGATGAAAAAAAATTGAAAGCATCTGAACCTTCAAATTGGCCAGGGTACATGAAGAATTGGAACCCTGGTTAGTATAAGGAAATGTTAATTATAATAAAATTTTCTCACCGCAGCATAGGCTCTTTTCAAACAAGTGAGACTTCAACTCTGGTCCTGCAGGTTAGAGGTTTTCAGCCAGACTCAACTCCCAAGGGCTGGCCAACCACAAGAAAATTTGAAAATTTCAGAAGGTAAGCTCATGATGAGTTGAAAATCAGCTAAATGGACTGAATTCATGATAGGGGAGACTTCAGTTTGGTAATGTCTGCCAAAACCACCCTCTTACCCTTGTGAAAATTGCCAGGCTTGGGAATGAAGGCAGGACATCCTGACGCACGTTGTCACCATTTCCTTGGGTCAGCCACCTCTGTCAATCCAAGTCGACCCATATGTGTTGCTGAACAGAGGACTGTAGAATGTAAGAAATACTCCCATTGTCTGGACTACACTGGAGGAGCCCCAAAATATTCTCTGTTGCATCCTACATAATCTTATGGTCATGAGATCATGAGGGAACATCCCTTGCTTGGTTTATAATAAGTAACTGAGGACGAAGAAGATAAGACCCCCTCTCCCCATAGTGTCTGCAGTAAGCCTTTCTGACAGTAAACCCAATCTTAACATCCCATTTAACACAAGTCCAGCATCTTGATTTAATCTTTTTAAACACAACTCTAAAAGATTAATGATCACAAAACATTCTGATAAAAGACATTTTGAAAAAAGCCATCCAATATTTTACACAAAAGTCAAACTATTCACCTCACTTAAATCTACATTGCCTCCCTGCTCCTATGCATTGGCTGCAGAATGATTCGTGGGGAAGAGTGAAGATGGTTTGATTGGCCACCCTTGAGCAGGCCCAGCTTCAGGGAAGGTGGAGATATAGTGCTAACATCACTGGGCTAGTAATCTGGAACCTCAGGCTGATAATGTGGGGACAGAGGTTTAAAATCCACCATGGGCACTGGTGAAATTTAAGTTTATTAAAAGTCTGGCTGATGGCAGCTATGTAACTATTGTCGATTGCTGTATAAAATAAAGCTGCTTCGCTAATGTCATCTAGGGAAGGAAATCTACCGCCATTACTTGGTCTGCTCTACATATGAGTCCTGATCTACATCAATATGGTTGACTCGGAACTGCCCCATGGGCAATTTGGGTTTTGCAATAAATGTTGGCCTAGCCAGCTCTGCCCACACTCCATAATTAATAAGTTTATAAAAAACACGCTCAGGCTATTCTGTTGCAGTCTGGGCAGCAACAGGACCAGCTGCCTGGCAGGCGGATGTAGGAGTGGGTAGCAGTTAGAGGATGAATGTTTTCACCTTGAGAAAGTACTTAAGTTTTGTGTCCTGTGTTCCCTTGAAACAACACCTCAGCCATTCTGGAGATCTGTTGGAGCCCAAATTTCTGGACTGCTGCTACAGGCTTCCAGCAACTTCACCCCTTTCAACCTGCAACTGGTCATGGCCTCAGCCAATGATGGTGAGCACTGCCAGTGAATGCAGTGCAATTGTTTTGAGTAATTTGCTCATTTTGACTGAATAACTGGCACTATGTACAAGCAGTGATGGACGTGTGAGCTTTACAACAGTGTGTAAGGGTGAGATTTAGCTATGACTGTGAGCTGTGAGTTGTTGTTGCTGGAGATTGTTGATACCGAAGCAATGTGGACATGAGGCACATAGTGATGGGGGTGTATGGGAAGGTCATCACCGTTGGGGTCTCCTTTAAATCACACATAATCCTGACTTTGAGCTATTTTGCTGTGTCTTCATCATCATTCAGTCAAATTCCTCTTATCCCCTACTTTACAATATTGCGAAAGCACCTTCATGACACGCACTGCAGCAGCTTAAGACAAATGCCCATCACTTTATCAGAGTAACCAGAATGGACAGTACATTCTCAGCTTGTCAACGATATATACAACAAGAGAATGAATAACAAAAATGATCTAGGAAGATGCTACAGTTTTCCAGTTATTCTATGTAACTGGCTCTTATATGATACAGCGTTTTCACATTTCAAAATATTTTCATTGTCTGTGTGAAGCCAAATGTCCCAATATCCACCTTTTAACAATTTATGACCTCTTGTCCTACTCCCACAGTTAACTGCCTTGTTGCCAAAATCCTCCAAATTCCAATGCTCTCTTGGCCAATCGCTCTTGTCAACTAGTTCATTCAAAACTCTGCTTCTTGTATCCTGCATATGATATTCTATTCATCAGTCACCCTGTGCTCACTGACCGACTTCAACTCCCAGTACAGCAATGCTTCTGAGCTTGGCATTCTAATTCCTCCAAAACTTTGCCCCCCTCTTTTCTGTGATCCTAAGAGCTCATCCCTAAGACCTTCTGTGATCTCTATAATTTTTCAATTCTATGCTTTTCCAATTTCCATTATCTCCATTGGTGGCTGTGTCTTTAACAACAAGGATCCTAGTCTGGAATTCACCCTCAAAACCTTTCTGTCTTTCTACATCTCCCTCTGCTTCTTTGATGGTCTTTTAAACCCTGTATTTTTGACCAGACTTTTGGTTACATATACCATTATGTGACAAATTTTGTTCCTTAAGGCTCCTACGAGTTGACTTTGAACATTTTGTGACATCAAAGTTGTTATTAAAATGCAAGGTGTTGCTGTTGTTCAGTAGTATTGTAGATTAATCATGGTTATTTGCCCAGCTTAAACATTCTGTACTTGAGCAATTACAAATATAGAAATAGACCATTCAGCACACCAGGGCAATGTCAATGTTTATGCTTTTCAAGAATCTCCCCTGACCTTAATTTTCTCCCCCTATCAATGTGTCAGATCTCTTTCTGCTTAGGTTACATATCCAATTTACCCTTTGTGTTCCTTACTTCAAACACTCATTATGTCAGCAGATTTCTTATTCTCTGAATTTTATGAATAACACGCTTAGTACTGCTTGTGCCAAATGATAACTGAACATTGCAATGGACTTGGGTTATACAATAAGATTGTTCCAAATTCATGTTGATAGCTGGTGGAAGAGAGGACATTTCCACTTCAACCAGCATGTTTGGAGTCAAACCCTTTCCAGACATCAATGGGCAGAATGCAAAGTTATCGATCCTCACATTCTCTACAAAATACCGAGCCTTTCAAAAACAAGTTGAGGGATTGTTTTTACATTTATAGGAAACTATAGGACAGAGCACATTGCTTGGCTCTCTCCTTTGAAGACAGATTACATAAATGTCTATGATTTGCCACATGAGAAGCAAAAGCGAGAGAGTTAGGAAGCATCATTTTAATTAAATTTTGAAAGCTGACATATTGAAAAGTGAAAAAAAACTCTTTGACATGGATTATATTAATTCTCACCTTTTTCTTCTTATAATTGCTTAGTTTTCCTAAGCAAGCACCTCATCAAAGCCTAGAACCCAAGACAAGTTAAATCACTTTGCTTCTACCATGAGATTTCACTTAAATAAAATTTAGATCCTTCTTGAAGTTCATTTTTTATGGCAAGCTTTTTCAGCATCCCATCTTGCACTGATTTGTAGCTTTGGAAGAGAAATATGCAACTGACAATTTTTTTACACATTCACACAATAATTTTGTTAAATATTCAATGGATTTCGTCACAACCAGAATACCTTCACAATGGCTTCTCTACATATCACACAGAACAATTACCACTAGAACACTTTAAGAATCGATCTCTGATGTTAAAAATATCGTGACCAGGTTTTGGAGTCTTTTAGATACATGAGGACTGTGTAAACTATTGAGTATTTATTTACACTATTTACAGAGGCGTGGTTCAAAAGGATTCCATTTGAACCTACATTCCTCAGATCTCTGTTCCATTTGAACTGACATCACGGTTACACTCACTATTAGCATAACAGCCATTAACTCCCTATGCTACACCTTCATCAAAAGCTTTCATCCTACCCATAAACTATTTATCTTGGTATTCCATTCCTACTACCACCCTCATCTACTGAAGTCACTGTCAGGCCCTTTGGGTCAGACAGTAAGATGTCGTGGCGGTTCAACTAATCTGCCTGTGTCCTCATCCCTTTAAAACGTGAATAGGAACACAAACATCTGGGTGAGGAGAATGTAAACAGTCCACTGAGGTGGTTAGCATGTTTCCATGGTAATGAGCAATCAAATGAGGTCTGCAAATGTAGACACCAACACCAATCTCTTGCAATAGAAGATTCCATGGTCAATATCGACAAAGTAAGAATGCCGGTGAACCAATGGACTCAAAACTAGGCCAGGTCGTTCCTGGACCAGAATCTAGAGAGACTTCCTTGGGCCAATTGCTGGTAATTTCTGTACCTTATGGCACTTGTCGAAAGCAACAGCTTGGCTTGTATAATCCTGCTTCTGTTTGGCCAAGTCAGCCTCTGTAACCTGGCCAAAGAATATGCCAGAGACTCAGAACTTGAGAGTGTAATGTTCTATCCATTCAGAACTCTGGAGGAATCATAACGTAAAGGTACAGTCCAGTAATAAAAACATTGGGTCAGATTGATGTCTTCATTTAGCTTTAGCATGACCTTGACCATATGGCCCTCCCCCTCTCCTCCATTAGGCCTTACCAGGATCGAGGTGAACCGATAACATGTGCAAAACCGTACAGTCAATTGACTATTGGTGAACCATAGGCTGTTGTATGAGATGACTATCTCAGGGATACCATGTGTGGTGAAAATCTCTTTGAGCAAAGGGATAACCACTATAGAACTGGCGGGACTGTAACATCACTAGACCACTATTAGTAATAACAAGGAAAGTTACATGACAAGAAAAATTTCAAAGTCAAAAGTCAAAAAAAATTTAAGCAAGGAGTCAGGGGGTCTAAGAGGTGTCATGAAAAGTCATTAGCTAACAGGATTAAGGAAAATCCCAAAGCTTTTTATACATATATAAAGAGTAAGAGGGAGCCAGGCAGAGGGTTGGCCCACTCAAGGACGTTGAAGGGAATTTATGTGTAGAGCCAGACGAAATGGGTGAGAAATTAAATGCGTACTTTGCATCAGTACTCACCATAGAGAAGGACTTGGTGGATGATAAGTCTGGGGAAGGGTGTGTAGATAGTTTGGGTCATGTTGAGATCAAAAGGGAGGAGGTATTGGGGTCTTGAAGAGCATTAAGGGAGACAAGTCCCCAGGGTCTGGCGGAATATACCCTAGAATACTGAGAGAGGCAAGGGAGGAAATTGCTGGGGTCTTGAGAGAAATCTTTGTATCCTCACTGGCTAGAAGGATGGTCCCAGAGGATTGGAGAATAGCCAATGTTGTTCCTTTGTTTAAGAAAGGTGGCAAGGATAATCCAGCTATTTACAGGCCGGTGAGCCTTACGTCAGTGGTAGGGGAATTATTGGAGAGGATTCTTTGAGACAGGATTTACTCCCACCTGGAAATCAATGGGTGTATTAGCAAGATGTAACATGGTTTTGTGAAGGGGAGGTCCTGTCTCACTAACTTGGTTGAGTTTTTTGAGGAAGTGACAAAGATGAATGATGAGGGTAGGACAGTGGAAGTTGTCTACATGGACTTCAGTAAGGCCTTTGACAAGGTCCCTCATGGCAGGCTGAGGCAGAAGATAAAGTTGCACGGGGACAGAGGTGAGCTTGCAAGAAGGGTAAAAAACTGGCTCGGTCATAGAAGACAGAGGGTAGCAGTAGAAATATGCATTTATGAGTGGAGGGCTGTGATTAGTCACGTTCCTCAGGGATCAGTGTCGGGACCTTTGCTGTTTGTAATATATATAAATGATTTGGAGGAAAATGTAACTGGTCTGATTAGTAAGTTTGCCGATGACACAAAGGTTGCTGGAATTGCGAATAGCAATGAGGACCATCAAAGGATACAGCAGGATATAGATCAGTTGGTGACTTGGGCAGAGAGATGGCAGATGGAGTTTAATCCAGAAAAATGTGAGGTAATGCATTTTGGGAGGTCTAATCCAGATGGAAAATATACAGTAAATTGCAGAACCCTAAAGAGTACTGATAGGCAGAGGGATCTGGGTGTACAGGTACACAGGTCACTGAAAGTGGCAACGCAGGTGGAAAAGGTAGTCAACGCTTGCCTTCATCGGCCGGGGCATTGAGTTTAAAAATTGGCAGGTAAAGTTCAGCTTTATAGAATTTTAGTTAGGCTGCATTTGTAATATCGTGTTCAATTCTGTTCGCCACACTACCAGAAGGATGTGGTGGCTTTGGAGAGGGTACAGAAAAGATTTACCAGGATGTTTCCTGGTATGGAGGGCATTAGCTATGGGGAGTAGTTGGAGAAACTTGGGTTGTTCTCACTGGAACGACAAAGGTTGAGGGGGGACCTGATAGAGGTCTACAAGATTATGAAGGGCATGGACAGTCTGGACAGTCCGAAGCTTTTTCCCAGGGTGGAAGAGTCAGTTACTAGGGGCCATAGGTTTAAGGTGTGAGGGGCAAGGTTTAAAGGTGATGTACGGGGCAAGTTTTTTACACAGAGGGAGGTGAGTGCCTAGAACTTGCTGCCGGGGGAGGTAGTGGAAGCAAATATGATAGTGACTTTTAAAGAGCGTCTTGACAAATACACGAATAGGATGGGAATAGAGGGATACGGTCCCCGGAAGGGTAGGGGGTTTTAGTCTGTGACGGGCAGCATTTCAGTGCAGGCTTCGAGGGCCGAAGGTCCTGTTCCTGTACTGTAATTTTCTTTGTTCTAATAATCAAAGACAATGAGAAGGTTTTACAGACAAGATAAATAAATTCATCCTGAGGCATTTCCATAGTGATGTCAGGTTGTGGAAAATGTAATCAGAACCATGGTATTTGGGGTGGTATATTTGCCCGCTGTTTGGTTTTAAGGAGGGTTGCCAATGGTTTGTGATATGTCTGGATTGAGATTTTGAGGCCCAGGGTGTAGTCTGAGAACCTTTTTCTAAGTCAAATGTGAGTCAGGACATCTTTTTTAATGACTGCATATTTCTGCTGTGTAGCTCCAACTGCCCGGGAGGTATTAGATCAGTCATTGGGAGCTATCACTTTGGATCTGGAACAAACAGCTCCTAAGATATTGAAGGATGTGTTGACTGCAACAATAGTAGGCAGGTTTGATTTAGAAAAAGCTAGGGCTTTGGTGGACATGAGCATTTTCTTTATTCTTTAAGAAATATTTTCTTTATAAAAGCCATGTTGTTGGTGCCTGGCCCAATACCAATCTTGGTCCTGCCAATAATAGCTCACAGATGTGTTCCTGGTTGAGAAGAAACATGCTAAAGTGGTGAATGATACTCATAAAGAACTAGAGTTCATTGATTGTCCAAGGCAGTGTAAAATTCTTGATTGCCACTCTTTTGTTGGGATTCTCCTTGGCCCCAAATACAATGTTGTCCAAGGAAATGACTGTTTCTGAAGAAGGGTCCCGAACCGAAGCATCAGCTTTCCTGCTCCTCTGATGCTGCCTGACCTGCTGTGTTCATCCAGCTCTACACTGTGTTATCACTGACTCCAGCATCGGCAGTTCTTACTATCTCTCAAGGAATTGATAGCTGTTTTGGAGAACTTGTGGCTAATTATGAGATCCACAAACTGTAAATATCTAAATAACTTCCATCGTGGTAGCGACATGATTAAGAATATCATTCATGTGGCATATCACTCCATTGAGGCCCTTTAGGATTCCATTCTTGGTGCATTGCAAAATTTTGGCTGCTGAGATGATCCCAAACAATAGACGATTAAGGACATAGAACATAGAACAGTACAGCACAGTACAGGCCCTTTGGCTCACGATGTTGTGCCGACCTATCATCCTACAAAAATCAAACTACCCTGCATACGTTACATTTTACTATCCTCCATGTGCCTATCCAAGAGTCACTTAAAAGTCTCTAAAGTATCTGACTCCACTACCACAGCCGGCAGCGCACCACTCTCTGTGTAAAGAACCTACTTCTGACATCTCTCCCCTATACCTTCCTCCAATCACCTTAAAATTATGCCCCCTCGTAATAGTCATTTCTGTTCTGGGAAAAAGTCTGTCACTATCCACTCTATCTATGCCTCTCATCATCTTGTACACCTCTATCAAGTCACCTCTCATCCTTCTTTGCTCCAATAAAAAAAACCCTAGCTCCCTCAACCTTTCCTCATAAGACCTTCCCACCATTCCAGGCAGCATCCTGGTAAATCTCCTCTGCACCCTCTCTAAAGCTTCCACATCTTTCCTATAATGAGGTGACCAGAACTGAACACAATATTCCAAGTGTGAACTAAACAGAGTTTTATAGAGCTGCAGCATAATCTTGCTACTCTTAAAAGCAGAAAAGCAGATTAAAGCAGAATATTCTGAAAGAAGTAATAATGATTGTTGATAGTTTATATTTTTCATCTCAGAGGCGCTACCAAAAACCATTGTTTACATTAAATTTTGTAAAGACTGAATTATCTGTGAGCTTTGCTGAGTTTCACTGGGTGAATTTTAAATTCAGTGGGCTTGTTGAACTGCCTGAGGTCTACCTAAAAGCATAAAGAAGTTAAGTTAGGGTACTGACAATGTGCTGGAGCACAAAGAAGAGTCGAGTTACAGTGGGTTGGTATCACTCTCCTGATGCAACTTGGTATCAATCTCCTTTCTGACTTTATTTAAGAGAGAGTGTGGAACCTTGCTTTAGATGAATAGCACACTGACTTGGCAGTAGGTTTCAGGGTGATATGGTAAGTTGATTGCAGCTTCCCAAGTCGTGTGAATAGTTTCCAAACTTTCCTCTTGAACTTGTTTGTTTGCCTTGCTTGTTCAGTTCATCCATCTTACAAATAAGGCATAAATCTGTGCAGGTTCTGCAGCTTAGGAAGGATGACATCTGATTGTGGATGACAGGAAGGACTTCAGTCATTTTTCGTCCCTTGTAATGAACAGTGGCAATCATCTGGTTTTGTCCCTTCGGAGGAGAACCTTCTGTGTCTTAAAGAGAGGACAGCTGAAGAAACTGGGCTTCAAGCAAAGTGGGCTGTCTGAAAGAATGGAGATCACCTCCCCGTGTCCAATTTGAAATGTCTACGACCATTGACCATTATATCAACAAGTCCAAAATTGGAAGCTGGATTCCAAAGCTTCATATAAAAATAATGAAGAATTTCTGAAGAAGGGTCCTGACCCGAAACGTCAACTTTCTTGCTCCTCTGATGCTGCCTGGCCTGCTGTGTTCCTCCAGCTCCACGCTGTGTTGTCTCTGACTCCAGCATTGGCAGTTCTTACTATCTCTAATATAAAAATAATAGTTCGGACTCACAAGTGTTCATTAGCACATCAACAACTGTCGTTGGCAGCCACATGTTTAAGTTTCTGAGTTGAAGCTGAAAACTGCCTCGTGCAGCAAACTGTTTGAAAGTGGTCTATCCTGGGACAGAAGCGTCAATGTGCATCAGTGACTAAACAGACTTGATGGCGATTTGCTGATTCCTTTCCACAACTGAGATACCAATTAATGCTGGCATCCTTGCCTTTTGTCTTACAGCTCTGCTTCATGTAGGCATTCAGGGCCCTTCTCATCTCCACTCTGAAGTGGTGAACATCGAAAAATTACCAAAGTAATAAGAGCAGGGCTCTGAGTGTCAATGTTGAAATTCCTTGGGTGCATGTGAGATTTCTGTTGAAGTAAGAATTAAAGGCTTTGATGACCTTTCCATATTTAGCATGTCTTCATCAAACCCATAATGCATGCAGCTACCGAGTGTGTGCAGGAATACACTGACCCCATCCTTTTGTGGCTTTTGTGCGAATCCAGATGTGGTCTGAATTGGCGACGTCATTTTTTCTAGTGCACAGTTTAGTTGAGGCCTCTTACAAAGTCAAGGGGCATGATGGAGCTAAGATATTCTCCATAGCTTTGTTTGTGTGTCAATGATTAGTTATTCTGATTATCGTTGTGAACACTTTCTCGAGAGTGCTCTGCCAGGCCACTGGCTTATCACTTTCCACCCTTATCAGCTAGAATTGTTGGCAAAGGGCAATCATGAGTCACAACTGGGTTCTGGATGTTTTTGACAGATGAGGATAGGAAACCAAACAAGTGTAAATTAAGGAGCATTCACACTTACGCTATTTATAGAGATATGTTTCAGCTGGGGTCCACTGAAATCTTCGGGGCCACATTTTATGGTTTCCCCACTGACTGGTTTGCAGGCAGGAAGGGAGCATTAAAATCCTCAGGAGGTCTTCCTGCCTCACTTTCACCCACCCCAACCCCTCCTCAACTTTGCATGTTGAGGTCAGACCACTGGTACATGCCCCACCTGAGGTCCTTAAGTGGACAACTGATCATTTAAACAACGCTTCCAGCCCTGCCTCAAGTATAAGACTGACAGGAGGAGTTCAGGAGAAGGGCAGGGGCAAGTGTGGCGGCTCGCTCTGTTTACATTCCAGGCTGATAGGAGAAAGGAGCAACTCCCTTAAAGGCATCCTTTCCACAGCAGTCTCCACTACCTGCTCCACCAAGATCTACACCTTGTAATCCCACCCATCTCAGCTTTTCGTTTGAAACCCCCAGCCCCTGGCTTCACCTCCCCTCCCCACCATGAGCCCCCACCTCCCACCCACCATGTGCTGGTGTCCTGAATACTGCTGCTGCTGGGGTCGACAGTGCTGTCAGCCAATTAAACTACCTGACTTTCCAAGGAAGGTTTCTCAATCAATGGTTGCAGATTTGAGTAACTGATATTAAAAAAAATGACATAACATCCACTAAATTGATAGTACATGTAACTGCAAGCCAATGGCATGCTTGAGGCATCACATCATTGCAGAGCTGTGTAGAACTCATCAATACCAAACATTGACATCATTCATCATTACTTCTTGAGGAAATAAGGAAAGACAAGATTCAGAGGTTATATTTGTTGCAACAGCACAATAACATGCAAAAATTGCCATATCAGCAGCCAGTCACACTGAAATCAATAGCTATTAATACCCATGAACTTCTATTAAACAGTCGTTAACATCAAGTACACAATATCTGCAGCTTGTTGATAGAGGTCATACACGTCAGTCAGCACTGGCACAAAGCTTTGTTTGATAACATTGATTTGGATAGTTGCCTAGCACAGCAGAACTATCAGAAATTGATTCAACAAAAGCACAATAAAATTGTTTTGCCCATAATACTTACTTACTGAAAGGATAGGCACGCATGCCTTCAAACCTCTTCGGTATTTATGACTAGAAAATGAATTTGATGCCTAATCACTAGCTCATAGACTTCCTTCATTCAGCCTTTGTGTTGTTACTTTCCCCATTTTCTTACATTGAAGACAAAAATTGCTCCTGGCAATTCTCGATTCACTATATTCCCGGAATGTGAATATCCAATGTTTATGACGCATGAGGACAAACTTGGCCACTTTAAGATGAGTTGACCAGGTGCATAGGATTGGAGTCACATGTCAGCCAGACCAGAAAAGATGGAAGCTTTCTGTAGTACCATACTAACTCAATTGGGCTTTTAGACAAATGTCATAGGGTCAAAATTGCTGTTCTGGGCTGAGTAATAAAACCTTGGGTCTTGCTTGTTTCCTCTCTCTTATCCTGCTTGCATTCAACTCTGAACCCTTCCTTCTCCTCACCCTTTACTTGATTTCTTGCAACATTCCTCCCTGATCCCAGCATTCCCCTTCCAGGACCCAAGGGAGTGATTTCTACTCTGTTGGGACAGGAGCTCGACACTGAATATGGAAATAAGGCCCAGGAGTTAAAATTGCTGTGCGCCTAAACATGTGAGTTTGTCATTGTTCCTGTTCTCTCCCTTGTGAAGATAAAATTGAAGCCTATGTGCGATTGGTACTTTACTGTCCAAGCTGTGTATCCCATTGTCTTACCTCCAAAAGAAATGATTGCTATCCAAATATTAATTATTCAAGGAAGATAAAGCCCAATTGAATGGAAAGCTGTCCTCTTGAATTGAAATAA
This sequence comes from Rhincodon typus, assembly GCF_021869965.1. Classification (NCBI taxonomy): domain Eukaryota; kingdom Metazoa; phylum Chordata; class Chondrichthyes; order Orectolobiformes; family Rhincodontidae; genus Rhincodon; species Rhincodon typus. Next base: position 12,205 of record NW_025966850.1, on the reverse strand, counting down.
ATTACAGTACACAGGCCTCCGCTAAGTGTTTGAAAGGCTCACTTGTGGAATTAGAATGATCAGGGGACAGACTTTTAACATTTTTATACATCATCTGATTAATTACTACAATTATGCTAAAGAGTAATAAGGAAATTACTCTGGGGGAGGAAAGCTCAGGGTGTATGGTTTGCTAAGTTTGTGCTATAGATGTTAATAGAGCTATATTCAGAATCAGTTTAGCTGTGACTAACATTGGGGAGCGAGAATACAGGCAAGATGTTTATTGTTTAATAGGTGTAATAAAGCTCTGTGGTACAAATAGCATCACGTCTCATTAAAATAGCTTGTGAGGTTTGCACAAATTCACTGCAGTCATTTTCATAGAATTGGCAACTCGACCTCAGCCTGTCTCCAATCTGACATTTCCAGTTTTAACAAAGGGGATGTGAGACATTAGGATTGTGGGGGTGGGGTTTGTGGAGTGATGGTTTGGGAGGGGTAACTAACTAGTACTTGGGAAGTAGATGTGCCTCTAATTCAGTTTAGTTTTTAATTTTGACAGTAAAGGCCTGGTTTCCTCAGACCTCAGGAAACATGGCAGCCAATGTAATGTGAGAATGGCTCTTAACTTATGAACCAGAAGGTCCATAAAGTACTTCCCCAGCCCTCCAAGCTTACCATTACACCACCTCTGGCCCCTGTGATCACAGCCATACATTGTACAGGTTATAGCTCTCTAATTTGACAGCCACTGGAACAGGTCTTTGCTGGCAAGATAATTTTCTGAACCATGGGAAGTCAAATTCCAGGGTTAGCACAGGAGTTTTTAAAGCATTCATTTCACCCCCATATGACTTCTTGGTGTGCTGCTATTTATATGCATGTGTATCTATATTTTTGACAGCAAAAGTAATAATCAAGAGTAGAAAAGTTAAATATATTTGATAAAGATCGATGCAATGCGCTTGGAATTTCTACAAATCCTTTAAACTACACCTTCCTCATCACAGTCCCTTTCTACTATCCTGAAGACACTGGCTCGTACAAAGGTGGTTTCCTTGGTTAAACTACTGATGGGGACACTCGATGGGCTGTTCACCAATTGGGTTATTGCACTTGTCCAGGTGCTTTTGTAGGGATGGTGACCACTCTTCTTGCCTATCTTCTGAAACTAATCTTGTTGGTTTGTCCAATAAAGTTTGGTCATAATTTGACAAGTTTTTCTTGCGTCGTGTAGACAGACAAGACCCATTGCTCTGAATGAAACTTCTTCGCTCTAATCCAGCTCTTAAATCCATGACAAACTAATTTATCAATGGAAATTTTTTTCTACGACTACAATCTCAACATCCACATCATCACTGGCGGCTTCATTCACTGCTGAGAAACATTTTTGCAATCTCTTCAATCTGTCATTCAGAACTGATGCATCTTTGTCAACATCTATCCAATTCTACAAATCTTACTATCTCAAATCTTGAGACACCTCAAATCTGAGTCACTTCAAGCACTGCAGGGCTGGATAAACTGTTGGCATACTCCTGAAACTCAACATTTATTTGCTTAGCTTGAGTCAGTCTGAATCCAATAAAATTAGTCTCCAGAACAGAATCAGGGCAATCCTCAAGCATCAGGCGCCAGCTCTGATGAGAAGTATTCTAGACTTGAAATGTTAGCTTGCTCTCTCTCTCCCAGATGCTGCCTGACCTGCTGTGATTTCCAACATTTTTTGTTTTCAGGACAGATTCCAGCATCTGCAGTAATTTGCTCCCTCAAGCATTAATGTTTGAATGTAAAATTAAAGTACATTGGATGGGGGTAGTATATTGATATGGATAAAGAACTGGCAGACAAGAAGGAAATGGGAATAAATGGGTCTTTTTCCAAATAACAGGCAGTGATTAATGGGATACTGTGAGCTCAGTACTTGGATCCCAGATATTCATGTTATATATTCATGATTTAGTTGAGGAAATGAAATGTAATATCTTCAAGTTGTACAGGACACATAGCTAGGTGGGACAGTGAGCTTTGAGGAGCATGCAGAGATACTTCAGTGTGATTTGGACAAGTTCAGTGAGTGAGCAAATGCATTACAGATGTAGTATTATGTGGATAAATGTGAGGTTATCCAGTTTCATAGAAAAACAGGTAGGAGATTGTTAACAAAATCAGAAATTCCTGGCGAAACTCAGCAGATCTAGAAGCATTTGTGGGAAGAAAGCAGAGTTAATGTTTCAAGCCCGCTAACTTTTCATCAGACCTGTTAGCAGGTGGGAAAAATTGATATTTAGGTTGAAACCAAAATGGAGGGAGTTGGGGTGGGAGAGGTAGTGGGTGGTGAAGCGGAGATGTGAGCAGATAGGTGGAGATGGAGCCCAGAGGCAGAGAGATATTAAGGGGATAGGTAAACAACAAGTACATAGATAGCAGGTGAGGACAGAAGAAAAGCTTAATAAGTGACAATAAGAGCTGAGAGTAGGAGAAAACGGGTTAGCTATTCTGAATGCAACCCATATAATGTGATAGTGGGCCTAGGAGTAAATGAGAAAGGGTGACTGTACTAAAAGCAACCCTTGTCTAAGAGGCAACACAGTGTGGAGCTGGAGGAATGCAGCAGACCAGGCAGCATCAGAGGAGCAGAAAAGTTTTGGTCTCAACCCGAAACATCAACTTTCCTGCTCCTCTGATGCTGCCTGGCCTGCTGTGTTCCTCCAGCTCCACACTGTGCTGTCTCTGACTCCAGCATCAGCAGTTCTTGCTATCTCCATGTTGTAAGAGGACCGTGTGTGATGTCTGTAAAAAACATGGTAAAATGGAATAAGACTCTAAAGTTATCAAACGCGACATTGAGAACAAAAACAGAAGTTGTTGGAAAAGGTCAGCAGGTCTGGCAACATCTGTGAAGATAAAATCAGAGTTAACGTTTCAGGTCCGGTGACCCTTCCTCAGAACAATGATGTTGAGACCTAGAGGTAGCATGGTCCCGAAGTGGAAAATAAGAACATTATTCAATGTTTTGGCAAAGATCTGTAGCTCGGGTTGATGGTGACTTGCTTGCCAAGCTGCCTTGTTTTCGTTCAGACATTCCATCGCTATGCTAGATGACATCATCAGTGGACCCTCTGGTGAAGCAATGTTATTCTACTCCGTTTGGAATTTATACTGTCCGGTCCGTTCTAGTGAGTTGTGTCATTTCCGGTTTTGATCTGTATGGGTTTGTATATGGGGTCCAATTCTAGGTGTTTGTTGATAGCATTATGGGTGGTGAACCATGCCTCTAGGAATTCCCGTGCGTGCCGGATATGATGTGATGCTCGGCGAAATGGTCGCCTAGTCTCTGTTTGGTCTCACCGATGTAGAGTTGGCAGAAGTGTTTGAGGATAATACGCATCCAACGTATCATCCTCAAAGACTTCTGCCATCTCCAATTAGACCCCATGACCCAGAATATCTTCCACTCCCCACCTGTCTCTGCCTTCCACAAGAAACATTCACTTTGCTATTCCCTAGTTCATGCCATACTCCCCAACCACTCCAACCCGCCCAGTATCTTCCCCTGTAACCGTAAAAGATGCAACACCTGCCCACACACCACCTCCCTCACCTCCATTCAAGGCTCTAAACAGTCCTTCCAGGTGAGACAGATCTTCACCTGCATCTCCTCCATCCTAGTCTATAGCATCTGATGCTCCCGAAGTGTTCTTCTCCACATTGGTGAGACCAAACATAGACTAGGTGACCATTTTGCTAAGTACCTCTGCCTGGACCGTAACGGCCAACCTACAGTCACCGCCCATTTCAAGCCCCACCCCACTCCCCATCTGGCATGTCCGTCCTCAGCATCCTCCAGTGATGCAGTGATTCGGAATGTAAATTTGAAGAACAACACCTTATCCACCCAGTCACTTACAGCGTGCAGGACTCAGCATTATTATTTCAAATAACCTTCACACCCATCCCCTGATTCCCCTTCCAGCCCCACCTCCTCCCTTCCATTCCACCTTCTGACCCTCCCTTCCAGCCACCAACCGGATTCAACCCTCCCAGGCTGTACCTACCACCAGTGTCCACCTATCCCTACCATTCCACCCCCACCCCTTTTCCCCACCCCCTCTTTATCTGCAGCGCCCCCTACCCCCACATCCAGTCCTGAAGAAGGGTAACACCCGAAACGTTGACTGCTCCTTTCCTCCAGATGCTGCCTGGCCTGCTGTGTTCTTCCAGCCTCCTGTTTGTCTATCTTTCATTATTCCACCTATTCTACTTCCATTCTTCTGCATGACATTCATATCTGCTCCCATTCTTAAACAATTAAGTATTACTTGTGTAAAATTGTTTTCAGACACTAGTTTCATAATTGACAGCAGAAAGTTACATAATAACCTCTGAATAGGGAAAAGTTTTCTAAGGCATCCTTTTAATATTCTTAATGATTACTTTAAATTTTAAATGATAAATCTCACTGATGCTAGCCATTGGAAATCATTACACTTGCTGTTATCATAACACAACAAGTTCTTGACCTCAATCCTAACTACAATTCTCATGTCTTTGAGATGCTGCTTGTACTTGGTTTTCATCTGATAACAATAATTATTTCAGGCCTGTAAAGAATCCTTTTGATTAAACCTTGCAGCTGCTAAGTTGGTTTGTTCTTTTAGTATAGCAGTTAATTATAGTTTAACCTCAAGCAGTGACACTTCCTAATGGAGGAAATGATCAGCTTCAATAATTATAGTCTTCACAATACTACATGTCCTCAAGCTGTGACTACTCCATTTTAATCAAATAGAAATGCCAATACAACTCAAATGTCCCCAGATGACCAGAATTTAAATTTGATTTGTGTTATGTGGGCTGCAACTTCAAGAAAGGTCAGTCCAAATTTGCTTTTCAAGCTCTATGCATCTTCGAATGGCACAGAGGCAAGTGTCAATTTAGTACGCCTATGGATTCTAAAATACATGTACCTAAAGACATGGGAAACCATGATGAAACTTATGAATGTAAAACTTTCAGTATGCTATGGTTCAAATAGTGTTAGATTGCAAATACAAGACATTGCAGATATTCTGTATCGTGAATACTACTGACAAGCAATTGCAGGTATACCAGCACGTTAGTGGCCACACTACTCACAATCCATTGGATTAGTCAGATATCAGAGGCATATTAGAAATTCCAACAGTCAGTTCAAAAAGCACTTGCAGAAGTGACGATGAAAGAAGAATGGAACACTTCACTTTCTTCTGAATTAGTAGAGCTAAAATCTTTGATCCAATGAAAAAAGTAAGTTCAATTGAAAAAAGTTGAATAACTGGGGTAAATCAGGATAAATCCAAACTTGCAAATACCGTCTCTCAGATGCAGAAATCTTTAGAGCATATCTCTGCCCAGCTGAAAAAGATGACTGTTGTGGAGTTAGGGCTGGAGAATGGGACTAGTTGGGTAGCCCTTTTTGGAATCGGTGCAGGCATGGTTGATCGAATGGCTTCCTTCTGTACTGTAAAACTCTATGATTCTAAGGTTCAAAGGGCTGGATGGGAAATAATTCTATAAAAGAATCTACAGCATCTCCATCAATAATCCAATGAAAAGATCTTTGGTTTTCAAGAAAAACAAAATACTCCAAAATGGTGGATGGGAGATCGTGGCTGTGTGAGGTGCTCTTGACTTTGAGGTTTCATTCGTGCTCAGCTGGATTTTCTCACTTCCTTGGGGCAGTAATTGCTGTCTTTTTTTTAACAAATTGTTACATTGTTTTTGGAACTTTTTATAAAATATGTATCTAAGACAAAGATATCTTAAAAGAGAGGAAAGAGCAAGAGTTTTGGGACACTGACCACATAGCTAAGTCGGAGTCTGAGGGATAGCATAAGGCTGGGAGGCTGGTTTTTCCTGAAGCAGCTAACAAATGTCGTTTCACAACTGTCAGACTGAGAAATTGCACAAGGTTTTCACTAAAACAATAAACAAGAAGTGAAGTTTCATAGTTGATGTACAAGGTCTCAGAGCTGCAAAGCTTTCATTGATTTTAAAAAGATCACTGCTTGAAAGTACAGAAGAACTATTGGTTTTTGAGCCTGATCAGCTAAGTCATTGATTTTCAAGATTTATAAAGCTTTGAAATCTTAATCTTTTTTTATAAATCTATAATAGGGAATAAGATGAGGGACTTTTTTTTCTTGTGCACATACTGTGATCTATATTAAGGATTGTATGAAGGTATCCCAGAGCAGTGTGTTTGAGCAGTAAGACTGCGCTAAAACTGCTTTTTTGAGCAATGTGTGTTATGTTTGTGTTTAGGTAATTTCTGGATTTTGAATGTTCCCAGACATTATGTCTGCAGGAAGTGTGTTTGATTGCAAATCCTGTTGGACCATGTGTCAGTTGGTGTGCAAGTTAGAGGCAATGAGGAGTTTACAAGAGCAAGGATGTGTGTTGGATGGCAGTTTCAAGAAGTTACTGTTTGTCTATTAGTACCACACTCCTAATGAGTACACAGGATTGGGTCCTTTCAAAACTTAGACATGAGCTGAGTAGTCACTTCAACAAATTAAAGAAAAGTTGATTGACCAAATCTTAGGAACTAGATTCCCAACCAAGTTTCGACTTTCAGAGAAAATTTCACCAATGTCTGTGAGTTGTCTATGAAGCATTTGAAGGATGCTCGAAAGACAATGAAAACTAGGGCAGATAAAAAGGCTAAAGTTCAAAATGTTGTTGCTGAAGACAAGATGTTAGTGTTGTTCTGGGGATAGACTGGCCACTAATATCCACTACAAACCCATTGACTCCCACAGCTACCTGGACTATACATCCTCACACCCCACTTCCTGTAAAGACTCCATCCCATTCTTCAGTTCCTCCGTCTCTGTCGCATATGTTCAGATGAGGCCAACTTCGACAAGGGAGCCTCCGAAATGTCCACCTTCTTCCTCAACCGAGGATTCCCCAGCTCCGTGGTCGACAGGGCTCTCAACCGGGTCCAATTCATCTCCCGCACTTCCGCCCTCAGCCCTTCTCTTCCCTCCTGCAACAGCGATAGGGCTCCCCTTATCTTTACCTACCATCCCACCAGCATCCACATCCAGAAGATTATCAGATGCCATTTCCGCCACCTCCAGCAAGATGCCACTACCAGACACCTATTCCCCTCCCCTCTCTTGTCCACCTTCCTCAGGTACTGTTCCCTCCTGGACACCCTGGTCCACACTTTCTTCACCCCCAACACCCCTCCACAGTCCCACAGCACCTTCCCCTGTAACCGGCGAAGGTGCAACACCTGCCCATTTACCTCCTCCCTCCCCAGAATCCAAGGGCGCAAACATACCTTCCAGGTGAAGCAACATTTTACCTGCATTTCCCAGAATCTAGTCTACTGCATTCGCTGCTCACAATGTGGTCTCCTCTACATTGGAGTAACAAAGCATAGACTGGGTGACCGCTTCGCAGAACATCTACGCTCTGCTCGCAAAAAAGACTCTGAACTACCCGTTGCCTGCCACTTTAATGCACCATCCTGCTCCTTGACCAATATGGCTGTCTCTGGCTTACTGCAGTGTTCTAGCAAAGCTGAACGCAAGCTGGAAGAACAACACCTCATCTTCCGCTTGGGGACCCTGAAGCACTCCGGACTCGATATTGAGTTCAATAATTTTAGGGCCTAAACTCTCCCATGTCCTAGCCCCCCACCCCACACACCAGGCCTTGTTACCACATAGCCTGCCACTGCACACCCCCTGTTGTTAGTCACTAACAGTCCCCATTAGCAACTATTCACCCTCCCAACCTGATCGTTAGCAAATCCTTTGTCTCTCCAACTGTCTTTCTCTCTCTTCGGGCTCTATCCTATCGTTTACTCCCTACCCCACCCACCTCCCTATTTTCTGCATATAAACTGACATTTTCCCAGCCACCATCAGTTCTGAGGAAGGGTCACCGGACCCGAAACGTTAACTCGGTTTTTTCTTTCACAGATGCTGCCAGACCTGCTGAGCTTTTCCAGCAACTTTGTTTTTGTTCCTGATTTACAGCATCCGCAGTTCTTTTGGTTTTTATGTTGTTACCTGTCTGTGGGGAAGCTTTGGCTGGCAGCAAGTAGCTGATTTGTCTGTTAACTAGGAGAAACTTATGATGACAAAGGCCCTCTGCCTGTAAAATCTATGAATGATTCCCAAGTAAACAATTGGACCTCTGGAGGAGAAGGAGCTGTTTTTGCTTTGCAGTGGAAACATTCCAAACCTGAAGATAGCCAGTTCATTTCCCCATCCTAGCTGCTGTAATCTGTAACTTTTAATAGATAAGTCAAAGGTATTACAAGTGGGAACTAGTTGCCCTGTAAATCCTTGAATCGTGTGTGTGTGTATGCATGTCTGTGTGTGCTTGTGTGTTTGTGTATGTGTGTGTGTCTGTGTTTGTCTATGTGTTTGTGTGTGTGTGTGCTGTGTGAGTGCGTGTTTGTGTGTGTGTGTTTGTGTATGTGTGCTGTGTGAGTGTGTCTGTGTCTG
>NW_025966850.1:0-3700 GCF_021869965.1 Rhincodon typus | reverse complement strand
GTATGTGTGTGTGTTTGTGTATGTGTGCTGTGTGAGTGTGTCTGTGTGTGTGTGTGTGTGTGTACTATGTGTGTGTGTGAGTGTGTGTGTGTGCGTGAGTGTGTATGTGTGTGTGTGCGTGAGTGTGTATGTGTGTGTGTGCATGAGTGTATGTGTGTGTGTGTGCATGAGTGTATGTGTGTGTGCGTTGTGTGTGCATGAGTGTGTGTCTGTCTGTCTGTCTGTGTGCGTGTCTGTGTGCATGTGTGCGTGTGTATGAGCTGTGTGTGTGTGCATGGGGCTACACTTTGAACTAGTACAGTTATCTAGGTGCACATATGTTTACATTCAGTGAGACTCTCTACTGTAATAAATAGTAATCCTTGTTAAGTATAGAAGCCCGTGCTTTTAACCAAGGACTGAAACCCAATGAACTGGGGAATTATGAGACCCTTTTTCAAAATGTTCAATTTAGTGACAATTTTGGGAATAGCAATGATTGATTTCCAGTGCACGACACCAGTGAGGTGTAACGCTTTCACACTTTTCTTAATGTTTTATTGGCAATGATGTCTGAAGCACTTTTACAAAGAAAAACTGTTGTTGGCTGCAGAGTTTTCAGAGCTGCATATGTGCTACATGCATGTAAGGAAAATATTTTAATTTCAATTTTTTAAATGTTTTGAATGTTATTTCAATATTCAACCCTTCAAAATATTCTCCTTGAATGCTGCTTGGCCTGCTGTGTTCATCCAGCCCTGCACCTTGTTGTCTCGGCTTCTCCAGCATCTGCAGTTCCTACTATCTCTGATTCAAAAATATTCTCCTTGTTGCTTTCTATGCCCTCACAATCCTATTACTGCTATCAGCTTGATTCAATTGGTAGCACTCCCACCTCGGAGTCTGATGCCTGTGTGTCCAAACTGCATTTAAAGTTAATGTATACACTGTGCAGACTCTGAGGGCAGAGCTGACAAAGTGTTACACAGCTATCATGTTTTAAATACTATGTCAAAGAAGACTATGGGCTGAATCTTAAATTTTTTGGGTAAGCCCAATTTGTGTCAGGTTTTAAGAGAGTTTGTCGCTGCGAGGACTAGAAAGTTCACTCCCTCTATCTTACCAAACTGACCTCACTAATCACCTATCCCATCCACATGCATCTCTCATATGCAAATTTCCACCCAATCTTACCACATGCTATTCCCAGAACAACTCGCCACTCATCCTGAACACTCGCTCCATCTTTCAAAGCATCTTGTGCACCCAGACATTCTGGAGATTTAGATATACAAAGAACAAAGAACAAAGAAAATTACAGCACAGGAACAGGCCCTTCGGCCCTCCAAGCCTGAGCCGATCCAGATCCTCTATCTAAACCTGTCGCCTATTTTCCAAGGATCTGTATCCCTCTGCTCCCTACCCATTCATGTATCTGTCTAGATGCATCTTAAATGATACTATCGTGCCCGCTTCTATCACCTCCGCTGGCAACGCGTTCCAGGCACCCACCACCCTCTGCGTAAAGAACTTTCCACGCATATCTCCCTTCAACTTTTCCCCTCTCACCTTGAAATCGTGACCCCTAGTAATTGAGTCCTCCACTCTGGGAAAAAGCTTCTTGCTATCCACCCTGTCTAGACCTCTCATGATTTTGTAGGCCTCAATCAGGTCCCCCCTCAACCTCCGTCTTTCTAATGTAAATAATCCTAAGCTACTCAACCTCTCTTCATAGCTAGCGACCTCCATACCAGGCAACATCCTGGTGAACCTCCTCTGCACCCTCTCCAAAGCATCCACATCTTTTTGGTAATGTGGAGACCAGAACTGTACGCAGTATTCCAAATGTGGTCGAACCAAAGTCCTATACAACTGTAACATGACCTGCCAACTCTTGTACTCAATACCCCGTCCGATGAATGAAAGCATGCCGTATGCCTTCTTTACCACTCTATTGACCTGCATTGCCACCTTCAGGATACAATGGACCTGAACACCCAGATCTCTCTGTGCATCAGTTTTCCCCAGGGCTTTTCCATTTACCGTATAGTTCGCTCTTGAATTGTATAGATTTAGATTTTATTGCCACTTGTACTCAAGTACTGATGTATAGGAATGCAGTGAAAAGTGTACAATGATGCCACGCAAGGTTCCATCTGAGGTACCTAGGTACACAAATAGAGTTAAAAAGTTAATGCTTACTTCATAGAATAAGTAGAAAAATAAATAAATAAGATAATAATTAACATTAAAGTCTTTCTTAATTTAAACTACAAAAATAAATGGATAAGTTAGAAGTTCAACGGTCTTTAATGTGTCGTCCACTTATCTGGTTATGCTTTCTGTTCTTGACAATGCTGCTGCAGATACAGTCGCTGAAACTGTCCCCTCTCCGATCTCCTGCAGTGCCTCAGGAACATCCTACTCACACACTGAGCCAGGACACTATCACCAGCTGCCGAGAAACCAGGTCGAGACCTGCCTAGAGAGCAGGCCGAAATACCATCACGAGCTGCTGAGAGACTGGCCTGACATACAGCAGAAAAGACCAGTCCAAGACTCACTATGAGCTGCTGAGAGACCAGGCCGTGAGCTACCGAGACCTGCCACAAGCGGCCGAGAGAGCTGGCACTGAGATCTGCCATTGGGGAGGTAAAGAAATACCAAGAGATAAAGAAGGAAAAAAAAGAAAGAAACAAGAAATAAACAAACGGAGGGGAGCACCTCTGGTTGGAATGTCCCACTCTGCTGCAATCTTCAGTCATGTTAACTGTCATTAACAATTCAGAGATGCTCTGTTTTGTTCCTGACGTCTGCCCCAGACATGGCAGGCAGGCATAAATTGGCACCCTGCTTTGTGGGAAGAATCTTGGAGTTTCTGGTGGACAGAGTGGGACTGGCATGGAATTTCCTCCTTGCCCAAGACTGGCAGTGGATGCCACAACACCAGACCATGCCAGTCTGGTCGCCACTTGGGTTAAAGCAGTTTCAACATCTGGAGGAAAGTCCAACAATGGAGGAAGAAAGTCAATGCCCTTCTCCACTCTGCCAGCAAGAGTGCTACAATCTTCTCTCCGTTAGCCACACTCAATATCTCTGCTGCTGTACCCATCTCCCACCCAGGCTCACATTCTGTCACTCTCATTGCTGCCTGCAACACTTTCCCTCACTTGGTCTTGCCGGCCACAACTCCAGAGATTACCCATCATGCTTGCCGTCTGTGCTGCCCGCTCGCTCGCTTGGGACACCCTCCCACCCGCACCAACAGGTAACTGCTGTGCCACCCACTTTCATCGCCATTAATACCTGCCTCTCTATCATTCCAGGAGGAAAACAGCCCACAATAAGGCAGAAACAGTCAAGATAGGTGATGTGCTGGATGGACATTCAGCTCCCCATCTCTAATGAGGAAATAATTCTTAGTTTGACTGCCCCAACTAGCCGACTTAAAGCTGTGCCTAAGCCCCTGAACTGGTATTGGAGGCTACCCTTGACTTACTGTGTTGGGACTCCCTGAGAGGTGTCTCTCCACCTTGACTTGACTGACGCCTGCTGACAACTACAACAAGCTTCCCAGTTTTGTGTCTACACCAAATGGCTCAACAAGACACCAGTAATTATAAGCCTGAGATAACAAGGTGTAGAGCTGGATGAACACAGCAGGCCAAGCAGCATCAGAGGAGCAGAAAGGCTGACGTTTTGGGTCTAGACCCTTCTTCAG
>NW_025966849.1:0-29930 GCF_021869965.1 Rhincodon typus | reverse complement strand
ACCTTTCTCTTGGCATTCATCTGCTCTCTGTATCGGTCTGAGGAATCTCCTGAAATATCAATTACCCATAGTGTTCTCCTAACAATGGTGTAAGCATAGCCCATCACCAGCCGAGGCAGGAAGTAAACAAGGCCTGTTACGCAGACATGATACCTGTCAGAGATATTCAGAGTAGATCATGAAGACAAATGTCCAACATTTCAGTTTCATTACAGACTGACAGGCCTGTAGGAAACTCAGCTAAAATAAAAAAAAAATTAAAAATCGGCTTGTTTGCTTGAAAGGCAGAACTCAGTTCACAATCAAATTAATTTGCTATGATAGTTCTTCCAACTTAACATTGATAACCATCACAACATGACTCAGAAACAGAATGAAGAGCAAGAAATCTGACCCTTTTGTGTTGAATTGTCAGTTCTCAGATTTTATCCGATTTTTAATGTTTATGTTTACCTCTCATTTAATCTATGCATGTTAAGGTGACAGCTGTAATTCATCTTTTCAACAGAACTGGGTTCTCTTTTAACAGTCATTGATATAAATGATTTGGCTAAGAATAGAGAAGGCATAGTTAGTAAGTTTGCAGACGTCAGCAAAATTGCTGACACAGTAGACATTTGAGGAGGTTTTCTAAGATTTTAAAGGAATCTTGATCAACTGGGTCAATGGGCTGAAAAATGGTCGATGGAATTCAATCTGGTTAAATGTAAGATATTGCATTTTGTTATAACATACAAGGGGAGGGTTTATGCAATTAATAGTAGGATCTTGTGTAGTCTTGTAGAACAGATGGACTCAGGCTTTCAGGTAGATAATTCTTTCAAGTTTGCATCACACATAGACAGGGTTGTTAAAAAAGCATTTGGCACCGCTTGCCTTCACAGCTCAGTACCCTGAGTTTAGGTGCTGGGAAGGCATGTTGAGGTTGTATAGGAGATTTTTGAGGCCTCTTCTGGAATACCATTTCCATATCTGGTTATCCGATTATCGGAAGGATAATATCAAACTGGACAGGTTTCTGAAGAGGTGGACCAGGATTTTGCCAGTAATGGAAGATTTGAGTTATAAATGAAGGTTGGCTATGCTGGGAATTTTTTTACTGGAGCGTAAGAGGCGATCTTAGAGAGGTTTATAAAATAATGAGGGGTGTACATTGAATTATTGGTAGTTGTTTTGCTCCCTAGGATGGGGGATTTCAAGACGAGGGAGCACATCTTTAAGGTTAGAGGAGAGAAATTTAAAAAAAGACACGAGGAGCAAATTTTTTCCACAGAGAGTGGGTCACGTGTGGAATATATTTCCTGAGGAAGTGGTGGATGTGGGTGCAAATACAACATTGAAAAGATATTTGACGAAGTACGTGAATAGGAAAGCAATGGAACAATATGGGTCAGTAACTGGCAGGTAGGACGAGTTCAGTTTGGGATTATATTCGGCATGACTCGTTGGATAAAAGGGTCTACTCCATGTGATCTAACCTTGCTTCTCAGACTACATTTGGAACCTTGTCAAACGCCTTGCTGAGGTCCATATAGACAACATATCAGGAGTTTTGGTGGATTTAAAAGTGGTCAAATCCCCACGTATGAATGAATTGTATTCCAGGCTGCTGTGCGCGATACAGCTTTAAGAGGTTGTTTTGTCCTGGTCTCTTTTATATAGAGATGAGGGGACAGATGTCAAGCTGCCTATGAGACGGTAAACAACATATGAATTTTTGGGTGTCTTTTTTTTTAAATTTAGAGCAATTGAAGCAGCCTGAATGGGTATGATCAAGCTCCCACCCACAAAACTAAATATTTTAGATGTAACTTTCAGCATCTGTTGTTGTTTTCTCAGTAGAGTTGAAAGGCAATGAATCTCTCCCGCCTGCTACACGCTCTCTCAGTGTTGTCTTTTGGTGTTCTTTTCTCATGGATTGGAGAACTGCATGTGAGACAATCAGTTTTCTGAATTTTGCACTGACAATGGCGTGCTTGTGGCATGTTATTATATTGGAACAGATCCTGTTTCGTCACAATAGAATCTCTTATTGTGTTAAATTTCCCAAAAGAATGAAGTTACTTCAAGTTTTTTCTTAGTTTTGTTTTATTTTAACAACAGAGTTGGAATAAATAGTGTTTTGCTTAATGTGAGGCGTTGAAACAATCAAATTGCATCTGGAATACAGCACAGCTCATTTACATTTAACATAAAAATAATTAACATCCAGGCGACCTTCTTAATATATTTTGAGGAGAGCTGGTCTAGTTCACAAGATGTGGGAGATGAGAGAAGAATGTACAGAGGCTCTGGCCTAAATTTTAAATTGTGTCTGGACACAGGGCAGGTGCCAGAGCACTCGCTGAGAACTAATGCGTTTCCATTTTACAAGAATTGTGGTAGAGATAAATCAGGCAACTATATAGCAATCAGTCTAACATCAGCAGTAGGGCAACTATTGAAAAAATAGTGAAGCAAAAATTAACTCCCACTTAGGGAGGTAAAGTTTAATCAGGATATAAGTATTGCTTTTTCAAAGGGAGGTTAGGCCTTTCAAAACTGGAGGAAACTTTAGAGAAGGTTACTGAGTATTGGAATTTGAGTAGTGCAGTTGATGCTGTTCATATCGATTTCAGCAAGGCCTTTCACAAGTACTACATGGAAAATATTTAAACAACGCAATGGTTCATGGGATCCACGTTAACGTGGCAAGTTGAATCCAAAATTGACAGAGTGACAGTAGACAGAAACGGGTGGTAGAAGGCTGTTTCAGTGACTAGGTCCCATTATGCAGTGGTGTATCACAGCGATCATTGCTTGGTACCTTTTGATACTTTATAATGCTTATAAATAATCCAGATGAGAATGTGGGGAGTGGGATGATAAGCAATTCGGTGGATGGCAGGAAGATTGGCTGGGTGGTTGTCAGTGATCGGGAAGGTCTTAAGGGAGGATATAAATAGATTTGTCAGATTGGCAGATTGGCGACAGATGGAATTTTACCCTGATAACTGCGAGATGATGCATCTTGAAAGAAGTATTAAAAGCACGGGACAGTCAAAAGGCAAGATACTAGAATGTCAGAGAAACAGAGGGATCTGA
This sequence comes from Rhincodon typus, assembly GCF_021869965.1. Classification (NCBI taxonomy): domain Eukaryota; kingdom Metazoa; phylum Chordata; class Chondrichthyes; order Orectolobiformes; family Rhincodontidae; genus Rhincodon; species Rhincodon typus. The sequence continues at coordinate 26,846 of NW_025966849.1, read as the reverse complement.
AAGTGTTTGTCCACAGATCACTGAACGTGTCAGGATACATTAGTAAGGCAGTTAAGAAGAGATATGGGCTGGTTGCCTTCATGAGTCGTGGAAAACTTCGTAAGAGCAGAGATGTCATATTGGAGCTGTACAGAACATTGGTTCGGCCAGAACTAAAGTACCGCATCCAGTTCTGGCCATCAGACTGTCAGAAAGACATGGTTGCCCTGGAGTTTATACAAATAGCAGCATGTTTGCTCGAGCTTTTCAGTTATGAGGAGAGCCTGGGTAAACTCGAGTTGTTCTCTTTGGAGCAGAGAAGGTGAATGGGGCACCTGATCGATGTGTGTCCGTTTATGAGGGGCATGGACAGGTAGCTGTTCCTGTTAGTCGTAGGGTCAATAAATAGTGTCCATAATTTTAAAAAGAATGGCTGGAGGTTTAGAAGGGAGTTGAAAAATGAACATTTTCACCCAAATCGTGGTTGGTGTCTGCAATGCATTGCGTGGCAAAGGGGAGTTGAGGCAAGAAGCCTCACACCTTTTAAAAATACTTGGATGTGTCCTTGAAGTGTCATAACTTCCAAGGCTGTGGGGCACGCGTCGGAAAGTATGACTCGAGTGGATGTAGTATGATTTTGGCGGCACACATTCGGTGAACCAAAGGGCCTCTTTGGTAAAGTATGATTCTCCGAAAGCCAAGCTGTGCAACTAAACGGAAAGGCATCGATGCTGTGACCCTGCAAATCACCTGATCCAGCTCCAATAATCTGTACGAGCACACAGAATCTGATAATGACATAGTGTACATGTCCTCTGCCCTAAAACGATCAAGCAATCACAAAATGACTCAATAACCATGCGCTCATCTCATGTCCTCACAAATAACATTGTGCACATTTGTCTATAAAACGTCTGTAATTTATCCACTGTCAATAATCCAAAAGTTAATTGGAAATTAGAAGTACAAACGAGATAATTTGACGTCCATAAACTCATTCTTTGGCCATAAACAGGTCCCGGCCCAATAAAATGGTTCAGTAGAAATGTACAAAGCCGGAATGCACAAATAGTCTCCTTCTGCGCTAATACTGCTTCTCGAGACCAACGGAAGTTGCTCAAGCATCAGTGAAACAAGCACGTTTGCGATATTGAATTGGGTAAGGTTTGATAAATAGGAGTTAGTTGTAAACTGGCAGTAGAAGAGAGACATGTTGAATGATCAGTCCTCAGAATCGGCGTTAGTATGAGGGTCTTACCTGCAAATGTGAAGTGTTAAAAACTTACACTATCTAGTCACGACGTGAATGAACGGTGGGAGGGAAACAACAAAAAAAATCTATCACATCGATTCGGAAATGTCAGTGACTTTCAAGGTCAATGGACACTTCATGGCTAAACATCCAGAAGATGATTCGGCCCACTAACCACTTGTCAACGATAAATGAGACATTAAGTACACTACGCGACCCATCTAAATTAGCTAAGCATCCAAGGCTCCAAACTTCTAAGCATTCAGAAACTGTTTCAGAATTTATCACTTCAGCAAGTGCCTCGGTAGACCAAATGACCTATTGCACAAGTCAACACGTGAAAAACAGAACCTCGTTTGCAGTAACTGACCGGCAAACTCAGAAACCACCAAGTGGTCACTACTTGAAGTGAAGTTTCTGAAAATACATGACTGAAATTGGGCGCAGTACAGTGAAACTGGCCCAGGAGACTTCAGCATATGCTGCACCTAAACTTTTCAATACTCATCGGTCTTCTGCGATAAAATATCTCTGTTCTTGTTTAACATCAATATGTCTGGGTATTGAATCTTTCCAAGTGTAATCGTAGTACACTTAATCTTATTGTTGGTAATTTGCTCAAGAACGAGAAATCATGTTTCTGCATCCCCAAGGCGTGAATTTTTCATAGTTTTCTCAATCTCCGCGGGGAGTCGTGCGTTTTTTAAGACAGAATGTTTTCGTAGTCGGATAAGAGATCCCTCATAGATTAGTGAACAAATGTTTATGAACTGGCTGCGAAATGAGAGCAGCTGCTTCACCCTGTTGCTTTGTTTTGTTTGTGTTGCGCACTTGGGAAAGTTTGCACAGCCCTCGGACACCTTGTTCCCGGACTCATTCTTTGCATACTGCAGACGGCACGCTGTCGTGTGTTTTGAACGAATGCGCAGTATTGCCCAGATGGACTTCACCACGACTTTTACCTGCATATGTCCCAATGTCCAAAGCTGTCGGAGCGTATGAATATTGCAACGGAATCTTGAAGAACACGTGAGCGCAGAAATCAGCACAGCCACCAGGTGCTTCCTGTCTGTTTCCCAGAACGGCAAAACGCACAAGTCGAGCTATCAGGCTGAGCAGGGACTAAGAGTGGCATTTAACACGTTCGTATGACTCAAAGTCATCTTCAATTCTCATCGATCACCTGTTATGAAATACCGCTGGTCTTGTTTATCTAAAATGGTCTGTATGGACCCTAATTCCCTCGGTTCAGATTCTCACTGGTGTTGACACTGTGATTAGTTACATTTGAAATCTGCTGAGATAATGAGATAAGGCAGCGAGAACTGAAAGACGTTCAGCCAGTAGCACAGACAGCACACAGGTGCCATATCATGACCATTTAGAAGAATATTCAACCATCAGCCTTTAACATTCAGTTGCATTCTTACTGAATCCCACACTCACTCAACTGACCAGCAAACTAACTAAACAAGCCTCATTTTTAAAATTGCCTGAGATACTTAGGCATGACTGTCTAGGTCAGCTTTTATTGTCCGTCTTAATTGCCAAAGGGAATTTCAGAGTCAACAATATTGCTCTGGGTGTGGAGTCACATGTAGATCAGAGCAGCAAAGTGTGGCAGATTTCTTTCCCGAAGGCACACGACTGGAACAAATGGACTTCTGCAGCAATTGGCAGTAGTCACATCAGACACGTCTTTTCAACTCAAAATCCATACTTTTTATTGGAATTCACCATTTGTTGAAATTTGATTCAAACCCAAATGGCCAGAACTTTTGTTTGCCTTCCTGAACTATCAGTGTAGTGAAATTATCTCTATTGCACCACCTTCTCTTGTGTTGCTATATTGAAACGATATGTTTATTTTGTGGTTACTGATACACTATCATTCTATTCAAACCCTCCACCTACCAAGAAGATATATTTTAATGATGTGCTGTCACAATTATAAATTTGTATGCGTGAAGCTCTGACAAGATTGAATGCACTGGATACCATCCAATATGAAGCCAGCCCTTTGGTTTGGACCTCATCTACAATCTCAAATGTGCTGTTCCTCTCGACGTTGGCTGCAGTGTGCACTGTCATCAATATGTAATGCACCAAATCAACAACGATTCTGTGAAACAGAACCTTGTAAACGGAAGAGCTGTTTCACTCAGCTGATCAAAGACAGCAGACACAACAGAAAGCCACCTCTCTAAGATTTTCCTCCAAACACATGCCTGCACTTGCTGCCCTGGAAATCCAAGCTGGAAATATATTGCTGTTTCCCTATCGTCGCAGTGTCAAAATATAAGAAATCCCTGCCTCGCAACAGTAGGAAAATATCTTTCTTTGCCGATAACTTCAGCAGTTTAAAGTTCAGTCTCGCTGGTACTTTCTCAAAACAGTGAGGCACGGAGAATAAATCATAGTCTTGACAGTGACATCTCCAGCCAGTGAAAGAAAAGCAGAAAGAAAGGCAAGCGGACAATAATGTGGGCCCTGTTCATTGAGAATAAATGTGATGATTATATCCTGTGATCACGTTCAAAGCAGTGATGGATGTAACAGAAATCCCGACAAACATAATGGAGTCTTGCAAACTGTGTAAACGTGACAGATGATGAATGATTCTCCCTGTGGAAAGCTTCACCATCAATAACATCAGTGACAGGAGATCAAGGGGAGTTGGAAAAAGACATAAACTGTCAAGCAAACAACAGTATGAAGCAATTTTACTTATAATAATAGGAGATGATAAAAATACAAAGAAACAATAAATTATATGGAAAAAGCTGCGCAAAAAGGAAATCAGTCCTGAAAGTAAACAAACAGACATTCACATCCATGAAACACTGGTTATGCGGAATAGACGTGCTTTATAGGAAGGGATTCTTCTCAGAATATTGAACCAAGTACAGAATCCTTACAGTGTGGAAGCAGGTTCGTTGTCCTGTCGAAAGCTCTGTCACAAAATAAACAAGTCATCGTTGCCTGAAATGTACAATAATAGACTTTTGTAAAAGTTGCCCCAATATCCCACAGAATCTTATATGTTTCAGTCAAGGTGCTTCTTACTTATCTGAACTCCAGCTAATAAAATTCCAGCCTGACCAGTCTGTTCTCAAAAGACGTGGTGCCCATTCCTACATTAGTTCAACAAAGCTTCTCTGCATTGCTTCCAGTACACTGTCATTTTTCCTCAAGTAAGGAGACAGATACTGTGCACCATATGTCGGATAGTCTTTTCAGTGCCCTGCATAACTGAACTGTAAAACCCATCTGATGTATTCAATTCCTTTGTAATAATTCAGATTCAATTACCTGTCCTAATTACTTTTCAAAGGTGCATACTATTTGTGATTCGTGCACTGAAAAACACAAATCACTCTTCGTCACAGAAGCTTGAAGCTCCTCATCATGTAAATTGCAACACGGCAATCCTGGTTTTGAATTTGACAATACAGGTTGCGAGCTTCCATTGACAAGCGGTGAGTGGAATTGAGACTCAGTTCCAGTTATTAATTCCAGCATCATTTTGCCATGTGCACTTCTTGGTTCTCTTGACTGTCGGTAGTTCAGGATTTTTATAGCTGCTCTACAGAATCGGTTGCATGTGACAGGGCTTCTTAGAGACTAGGAATATTCACGGATTTACATGAAAGGTGGACGGGCAAGTATCAACCAGATTTGGTTCGTATCACGTTGTTAACATGAATCCCAGGAAATGTCGGTGTTGACAGGGATATCCTCGGGCTCTTCTTTGATAGAGGCTTTCTTAAAATAGATTTAAAATCAAGGGGGATGTTACATGTATATCACAGAATTGACATTGGTTCTTTGAAGAACGTCAGAGTTGAGATTGTAAAATAGATTGTAACTCCATTAAAAGCAGAACGGGAGCTGTTGTATGGCAAAGCAGGCTCGAGAGGCTGAGTGGTCTACTCCTTCTCCTAACGTGTATATTATTCGTTAACAGTAGAAAAATGTAAAAGTACGTACAATAATTGGTAACTGACGGTTCTGCTGTTAGTGAAACGTTCTCAGGATATTCATGTTGAAGTTTCGGTATTTCCAAGATTGAATGATTCCTGGCAGTTGCACGGCAGAGACCGCAAACAGTTCAAAGCTCCACCTTCTGAGCGAGCGTTTAATTGCTGCAAAGACACTTGTTGTCAACACGCATGTCTTCTCCTCATTGAACTGTGACGTTGTTAGATAGCTGCAAAGTGGTATGAACTGATCAGATTGGAATAAATCCGGATACAACTGCAAAAACCATTCAAAACAAGCAAACAGAAACTTAACAGAAACTATTGATGATCTTAAAGCCCCCTTTAAAATGAATTATAGAGAGTAAACAACTGATATTAATTCAGGATGCATTTATTCGTGAAGGAATCAGATTGAGTTCACCATTTAAATCGCACTCCCTCTCAATTTGGCTTTTATTTACCCATGACGGTAGCCTATAGAACACAGACACAGAAAACAGCATTCACATTGCACCAATTCTACTGTTCCATTGTGCAACCAGTGAGCATGATTATTCCTGGTGCACCCGACTTCACTGAATGATTGTAACTGAGGTCATTCTTCGGACCTGCTTTTGTTTTTGTTGCCAAATTAGCGATTTTGACCTTCGATTCATTGCTCGCAGTAACTGATAAACAGTCGCAGACATTGTGTGTGAGTAACAGCGAAATAATACTGACGTCATCACGTCCCCACACTCAGAAGCGGCTCTTGTGGCGCAGTGGGCGTGTCCCTCGAAGGCCAGCACATCGGGTTTTTATCCTATTTGCCCTCAGCATGTGTTATAGCGCTCCTGAACAGATTGATAAAATACATAAAGATCCCCACAAGGGCAGGTGCTTCCTGTTAGTTGAACAGAAAAATAAAACAGAACTAATGTTACGAAACTCTGCGGGCTGCTTTTCATGCAGTACAGTTTCTGCTGTTTCCAATTAATCATTTCCTTACCAAACAAAAAAGTGCTCCTGTACGTTTGGAGGGAATACACCACTTGTCTCAGGGTACAGTTCAGTAATAGTGAAAATTCAGATTCACTCTGTTTCTGTCCCTCCCGGAGTCTCACTGAATGTTCGTATTTCCTCAAGTATTTGGCAAGTTGCCATTAAAGCTGCAAGGTGTATTCTGTAGTTCTGCAGCATTTCTGAGAGATACGTCTCAGAGACTGTCCTGCTTTCAAACGTACAATAAAGCCAAACCAGCCAAATAAGATAGTCAGTCCCATGACACTGATAACGTAATGTTGGCAGTCGAGCTGACTGCCTTCCACATCAAATGGCGTTTCACCAAATATGCCATCAGGGAAACCATTTTCCAGATCTTAACATGCTGTTGAGAGAGGCTGTAATCCAACGAACGGGTGGAGAGGATTTTACTTTCGACAACTTGTTGGTTGCCATTTTACGCCAGAAATTCCCAGTCCCTCAGCCAATTGAAGCTGCTCTTGTGATAACTATGATCCAATTGATCTTCCACTCTGATTCCATTCCATTATGTCGAAAAGATACATCCCTCCTGCTCACTATGTCCAATCGTTCATCGCTACAAATCTCCCTCCAGAGGCGTTTCTATGGCACCATTCTATGAAGTCAAAGATGATGCAGCAACTGAAGAACTTCGTTGTGACATCTCCGACATTCGCCTTTGACAAGATGCTGCAGGAAAGGCAAATTCAACAGGTAGGTACCCAGGGGACGCGAGGCAAGTTGGGGAACTTGATCCAAAATTGGTTTGCAAATAGAAGCCAAAAAAGGCAATGATGGAGACTTGTTTTGTGATTGGAAAATTGCGACCAACGGTGTACCACAAGGATCAGTGCTGGTCCTTGCTGTTTATCATGTTCATTGACGACTTGGACGTGAATGTAGTAGGTAAGTTTGCAGGGGACACAAAAAAAGTGGTGTTTTTGATAATGACAAGGATGTTATCCGGCAATAGCCTGCGGTAGAAAAGCCGGGAAAATATGTCAGAGGAATGGCAGATGAAACATAATCCTGATAAAGTGTGAGGTGATACATTTTGGAAGTTCTTATAAGAGAAGGATACCGACAATGAATGGTAGATCTGTCTGGATTACCGAGGAAAAAAACGGATCTCAATGAAGAAATTTACAGAGCCCTGAAGAAATCAGCGCAGGCAGATAGGGTGACGAAGAAGGATTACGGGATGCTTGATTTAATCAGCCAACTGTATGGGAGCAAAAAAGTCTTATCACAACTTTGCAAAATATTGGTTAGGCCACAGATGGAATGCTGTGTGCATTCTGGTCGACACACTATTGGAACAGCATGGATGCATTGTTCAGCATGCAAAGGAGAAGAGCTAAGTTGTTACCTGGGATAAAGAGTCTTCGTGACGAGGAGAGACTAGATATGATCATAAGAGGCACAGAGAGGATAGATAGACAAACTCCGTGTTGAATCCCTTCCTGGGTAGTGGAGGTGATGGCGTCATGGAATGTTACTCCACACAGTCCGCCCCTGGATTTCTTTGCCAGGCCCTTGTTTCGAATCCCTCCACGCAGATGGCGGATTTTGAATTCAATTCTTTAAAAATATGGAAATAAGAGTTTAATCATAACCACGAATCCATTGTTGATTTTCGAAAAAAAGAACCACCTGTTTTGCGAATATCCTTCAGGAAAAGTAATCTGCCATCCTCAACTGCTCTGGCCTACATGCGGCGCCATCTATTTTTGCGTAATCTGCGAACTTTGTGAGAGGACATTCACTTCCGACATCTGGAACACAAGAGCATAAGAACTGGGAGCAGGAGTAGGTCCTCTGGCCCCTCGAGCTTGCCCCGCCATTTAATAAGATCATGGCTGATCTTTTTGAGACTCAGCTCCACTTACCCGCCCACTCACCATAACCCTTAATTCCTTTACTGTTCAAAAATTTATCCAGCCTTACCTTAAAAACATTCAGCGAGGTAGCTTCAACCGCTTCACTGGGCAGGGAATTCCACAAATTCACAACCCTCTTGGTGAAGAAGTTCCTGCTGACCTCAGTCCTACATCTGCTTCCCTTTATTTTGAGGAAAATGCCCTCGAGTTCGAGTTTCACCTGCTAGCGGAAACAACCTCCCTGCCTCCACCTTATCTATTCCATTCATAATCTAATATGTTTCTGCAAGATCTCCCCTCATTCTTCTGAATTCCAATGAGTATAAGCCCAGTCTACTCAGTCTCTCTTCACAATCCAACCCTCTCAACTCTGGCATCAACCGAGTGAATCTCCTCTGCACCCCCTCCAGTGCTAGTATATTTCTTCTCAAGTAAGGAGACCGAAACTGCACACAGTACTCCAGGTGTAGACTCACCAGGACCCTATACAGCTGCAGCATAGCCTCCCTGTTTTTAAACTCCATCCCTTTCGCAATGGCAGACAAAATTCGATTTGCCTTTTTAATTACCTGCTGCACCTGCAATCCTACTTTTAGCGATTTATGCACAACGACACCCAAGTCTCTCTGCACAGCAGCCTGCTGCAATTTTTCACCATTTTAAACATAGTCCATTTTGCTGTTATTCCTACCAAAATGGATGACCTCACACTTATCAATCTTGTACTCCATCTGCCAGACCTTTGCCCACTCACTTAGACTACCTATATCCCTGTGCAGACTTTCAGTGTCTTCTGCACACTTTGCTCTACCACTCATCTTAGTGTCACCTGCAAATTTTGACATATCACAATTAGTCCCCAACTACAAATCATCTGTGTAAATTGTAAACAATTGCGGTCCCAACACTAATCCCTGAGGCAAAGCACTAGCCACTTACCGCCAACCGGAAGAACACCCGTTTACCCCGACTCTTTGCTTTCTACTGGTCAACCAATCCTCTATCCACGCCAATACATTACCTGTAATGTCGTGCAACTTTATCTTATGTTGCGGCCTTTGGTGTGGCACCTTGTCAAATGCCTTCTGGAAATCCAGATACACCACATCCACAGGTTCCCCATTGTCCACCATGGAAGTAATGTCCTCACAGAATTCCACCAAATTAGTTAAACATGACCTACCCTTCGTGAACCCATGCTGGTGTTCCCAATGGGACAATTTATATCCAGATGTCAAAACCATCCAAATGATCGAAATGATCAAATGGTCGAAACCATACATGAACATTGCAGCAGTTTGTGGCCCGTGCCCTCAACAGGGGGAACTCCACTGTTGCCATTCTGAAATTCTCTGACTTCTATTCGTCATCCAATCCTATATCCATGCTAATACATTAAGGCGTCCAACTGATACTGTGGCACTTGGCCACAAGCCCGGAAAGGTCACAGGACAGTTTGGGGGAGCAATGAGAAAATAGTGTGAGTTTGTTGCGTAGTAAAAACGAATGTATATTATGTCAGCTCATGTGCAGTATGTTATGGAAGGCATTTTTGAAATCTAAATACTGTACATTCATTGCTTGGTGATTCCTCAAAGTACTAAAGTATATTTGTCAGAAATTATTTCATGAAGCCATACTGACTCTGCTTGATTTTCGTTCGTCTTGCTGAATAATCTGCAATTTTATGCATTATGGAATTTTTCTCCCTCCATTTTTGATGGAAGATGTTACATTTGAAGTATTCCAATCATCGTGGACCTTGCGTGAATCTAAGGGCTCTGTGGAAGATTATTCCCAGCACATCACCTACATCAATTTCTTATTAAATCCTCGGATGCAACCCATCACGTCGAGAGGAATATCAGCCTCATTAGTTTCACTCAGACTTATTCTTTAGCGAAAACTCTTATGATTATCAATCCAGACCCACCTTGGGCCCCTTCGTTATAGACTATTTTTGAAGTATTGATCCTCGGAGATTGCAAAGTCTGTCTTATCTATGTATTTCCACAACTATAACAGTTCCCAGAAATATCTGAGAAGCTCAAATTCGTGATTTATTTCCCTTCTCTTTTCCTGATTTTAAAAGATCAATGGATTTGAAGGATCGAATTCCAATATCTAAACAGCAGAGATAGAGTTTTTCTATAAAAATAGCCTTCATTCACACTTTTGCTGAACATCTCATTATCCTGTTGTTGACTGTTGACTGGTAGGCAAAAGGTATCAAATGTAACCCTGAATTAGGGAATGAAGTGCCATTGTCTCTGGCTGAGTTCTACGATTCTCTGAAGTTAGAGTCAGCAATACTCCGGTACGCTATTCAAATTGGTAAAGCGAAGAAACTCTGTTCAGTGAAAAGTCAGGGACAAGAAACAAAAACATCACAAAGAACAAGGCCATGAAAACATTCAGTCAACAATAAAAAAAAAGCGAGCATCAGGTTAAAGAGTAACTGCCTGAAAGAAAACAGCCAATAAGGTTTGATGACTCACACGCGGATGTTGCACTTGGCTTTTTGCCAAATGTGTGTACAACCGACGTCCACAGGATTTCTTGGCCACAAGTCCAGCAAAGTGACAGGACAGGATGAGGACCAATAGAAAAAGGGTGTGAGTTCCTTGTGACGTAAATACGAGTATTTGACACAAATCTATTTAAAACTTATTAAACCTTTCAAGTGAAGGTTTTGGCTCAGCTGGAACTTTGCTTCTAATCTTGGGAACTGTATTCTCAGATGGTGTCAAACCTATGGAGAGGCCACAAAGGGAAGTTAATAGGAAGGTTTACTGGTTGCGAAATTTCAGTTTTGCGAGATATGCAAAACGCTGCCTTTGTTCGTTTGGAGAAGAACAATGGAATGAAATTCTTGAGGCATTCTTCCAAAGCAATTGCAGAGTGACGGAGTAAAGCTGAGTACATGAGAATAACATACACGGGACCAAGCCGAACAGCTTATTTCCGTGCGTGTATGTCATGGTCTGGATTCCGGAGTGGTGACTGATTTCCACCCAGATTGTTCACCTCCCTGGTCGCTCATTGGTGTTTAGAACGGCGCTTCGTTGCATCGACTCATCCCGACATTACATCTGATTGGTGTGATTTATCACATGCAATTCATGATTCTGACACGTCAAAATCTACTGGTTATTTGGAAGGGAGCAGTGGTTTCTGTGAAAACTTCTCAAAGAATTAACTTTCACAACTGTTAGAGTGTCAGGATTTGGTGAACGAACTGCTCAGTGTCTGCATTCTGTTACTGTTAAGTTTTAGTCTCTGACAGCGAACACCCAAAAGATGTTGCCAGATTTTCTGGCTCTGATTCTGCTGCAGCTTTTAAACTGTAAGTTTTGTATTGCTTGCTACATTGTGCTGTCTCCTTGATCATTGCTGAACAATGTGCATCACTGATGTAATTACTAATCTTTCCCCGAGAACATATTGAGCTGACGTGCAAAATAAATGACACTTTCATACATTTGAATTCTGTTATTCCGATTTTAATGAGATAGTGGATGTTTGTTGTCTACAGCGGCTCTGTGGATTTGTGAAGTGTGCAGACTGAAGTCTCGAACTGTTGATACCGAATCTGTTAAAACGGTTTCAGCCGCTGAGTGCACAAGATGTACAGGCTTGAATGGTTGTTCTAATGAATTGGTCACTGAAATGGTTGACATAATTTGTCCAGTTTGGGTGGTAGATATTGATTGATCGATTCGGGGCAGAAATTGCTAGTGAACGCAGCAGGTCTAGCAGTATCTGTGGGCAGAAAACAGAGGTAGCAGTTCGAGTGCAGCGACACTTTATCAGTTCTGATGAAGAGTAACTGACTAGAAGCATTCATTCTGTTTTCTCCCGACAGATGTTGTCAGATCTTCTGAGTTCATCGGCGATTTCCAATTTATTTTTTGTTTCACATCTCCAAAATCGGCGGTTCTTTGTTTCATTCGACGTTGTCCCATGTTTACATTCAATCAATTGTAAACTGGGAAGGATTTTACAATTGTAGAAATTAATGCATTAACATGGCGCTTAGCTCGACCCCCTCGTTGTCTGCCAATTGAGATTTTACTTTAATTCTGACAGTGCTGTAATTTGGAAATATCAAAATTGTAAACACGCAAATTTCTGATCAACTTCCATGGACAAAAAGACCGGCTTTCATTTCTAGTTGGTTCGATTTCATTGAAAAGAAGAGAATCTGAATTGCAGTCTTTTGTTCTGATAGTACAGCTGAAGACAACGTCACATGAACTGTACCGCTGTTTGCATTCAATTCGGTAATCAATCTATATTTGAGGGAAAGCATTAAAAACTGCACCACTCTCGTCAGAATATTGTCCCTTAAATAAAAGATGAAGTTTTGTGAATGCAGGAGATCTGAAAATTAAAAACAGAGTGCTGCAGAAACTTAGCAGGTCGTGCAGTATTTCGAGACAGCGAAACAGTTAATTTCTTTTCGCGTCTTCTACGGAACACCACTCTTGTGAGGGCAGAGCAGATTCAACTTGAAATGTTAAATCTCTTTCTCTCTCCACAGAGGTTGGGAGACCCGCTTCTCCACCAGTCCGTGTTTTTGTTTTTAAAATTTCAGAATGCTTTCATTGTCATCCATGACACAAATGGTCTTGAGCTTGTTGAGTGTTGCTGGCGTACAATCACTCAGGGAAGTTGGGAGTATTCCACCACTCTCTTAACTTGTGCCATATTAATGTGAGACAAGACTTATGGAATCAGGAGGTGATGTATTTGCCGCATAAATGCTAACGTCTGAATGCTATTATTGCCACAATATTGATCTGGTTCGTCCAGTTCACTTTCTGGTCTCTGGTAACTCGCGGGATGTTAGTACGTTTCATGCCTTTATTCAGCACCGTGCTTTTTGTTTGATTTTCTCATCCGCCTTTTAGATTTTGTACATATTTACACAATGACGTGATGTTCACTGAGTATGGAGCCTTGTTCCTGATTATCATTCTGCCCGCTAGATATATGTGAGTTAAACTATCGATCAATGCCTCCATTCGGTGACAAATTATTCCCAAAGTGTTTTTTGCACTTGTTAATTCTTGCAGTGCGCAACCGACAGATTTGCGGACTCGGGAAGCTTCCGTCTCAGTCTGTATGTACTTACCGAATTATATCTCCGGAATATGACCGAATTGAACATCCGAATCCGATTCTTCTGGTTTGCTGCCATTCTGTGCAGTTCACAGGCGGATACTCAGCACTTATCGCGCATAAAAACCCGAGTGTGTTCAGGCGGCATTGTGTGCTGCTTTGACTCGTACCTCGCAGTTAATGTTCACTCCTGCTTCAGTTCCGTTGATTCATGCACTTACCGCGCTCTACTCTCAGCCGACTGGCTTTGTGTCATCTCCCCAAAGTTATTGTTTCTGTCTGCTTTTTTTTGTCCGTACGACAGGCGCAGTGAACAAAATGAACAGCTCGGCATTTCTGTTCAGGTTTGTTGGACATCTTCGTTTCTTTCCTGAGAAACTGAATTTCGTGGATGAGTTGTTGGATCTAAATAGTTGGTGACAGCAGCAGTTATGGACAACGATTATCTGATTAACGTCGATGATACATAACAAAACACAACTGAAGAAATACTTTGAATATGGACTTTCCAAATTGCAGAAACAATTACAGTGATCACCGCTTCCCGAAGTAATGAATGACACATTGGCTACATATCATCGCTGTCGATCAGGGAGTGAAGAAAACGAATCGATTCAGGGAATGAAATGGAGCTCGGGTTTTCATTATCCCAGTGACCTCACTCAGGAACTTGTTTTCAACGAATCATGTCGTGACCAAAATCCCTTTACAGGAAAATCCGTACTTAATTCGTATGTCAGTTCTCATAAACTGAAATTTGAAGCAATCATTTGAATTTTTCAGTCAATAATGCACTATACAGTTCGTGGTAATCCCTTTGAAATGCTTATTTTTTAAAAAAATAGCAAAATTCAAAATTCTCCATTTTTGCCCCGGTCATTAAAATGGTATCAATTGTATTTTACATCTGATCGGCATTTCATTGACACTGACAGAATTTTCATAGATTGCTGAAAATTTAAATTATTAAAACCGATATAATAAGCTTAGCATTTTGTTGTACTTTGTTTCTTAAGTCCCTCCGAGAGCAGGCGTGAGACTAACTTATTATTTTGCGATTTATATCAGGCCAGTTGAAGTCGCAAATGACCAATGCGAGCATATGGTCTGTTAAACTAAATAGTTGCATTGGCTGTACAGTCATTCCACATTGAGAATTCTGTCCCCGCAATGTCTCTACGGACGTGTTGTGTGATTAAAAAAAACCATGTAATTAATATAAATAGCATGTTTGAAATTAGCAATGAATATTTTGGAAGAATATATTCACTTGAGAAGGAGAAACCTTGCCTAAATTATTATAATCATTCAGAGTTCTTATCAATTGTGCCCTCTAAAATGCCCCATAAACACACATGGACGAGTCATGCTGAACACAAATCTTTCACTCCGTTTCTGTCTTCACAGATTCTGCCAGAGCTTCTGAGTTTCTCGAGTAGTCTGTGTGTTTCTTTCAGCTTTGCAGCATCAGCAGTGCTTTGCGTCTGCTTTCTTCAAAATCCTGCCACTGATCTCACGTGGATTTGTTGCATGAGCGGCTTTGTTTAGCTCATGTTAATCTTCAAAAAGTCTGCCTTTTTGCACTGAACTCTACGGTTTATTTCATGTATTTACCTGCATGATATTTTGAGATCATTATTTTTAGATGTGTTTGGGACCCTATTTGCAGAAAACGCATGTGATTGATGCAATATTCAATATCCGGGCACTTGTACAATGGCGCAACAAAGTCACTTATAAAAAGAACAAAACGTGTAATCCAAGTAGTGTGAAAGTATATTCAGGATGCGTGGGAGCAAATGGAAACCTGGCAAGGGTTGTAGATGAATGGAGACGCAGTAAAAGCGGGAAAGCAAAACGGCGGAGGATTCTTTTCCCCTGAAGTCATAAAGAAAAGACCCAGGGGAACAGATGAACTTGCGAATCTCAGCTGTACACATTTGTTGTTTATTTTCATTGATTTTTGAGGGAAAAGCTGTTAAATTGAGCCTGACATGGGAGCAGCGTTGTTGGAACACCTTTAACACAGGGTAAATGGTTGGGTCAGAACGGTGATGAGAGGTGACATGAGAATCGACAGCTGGGAAATCATGATCGAGTGGCCGTGAATCCATTCACGACATGGTTTGCCTTATTTTGTTTGCCGAATTTAGGAATAAAAAGAAAGTTCAGTTGCACCGTTGTAGAAACATTGAGTTATGCACTTGGGAGCATGCAGCGAAATAAAAAACGTCGACATTTATCACACAATCGGCTAATCTTTCATGAAAAGCACATTTCAATTCCTACATGACATTCGAATAGAATGCAAGACTTCCCGAAGGGAAATGTTAGTGGGAACATCACCATAAACAGTAAGCACTGGAGTGCGCTTAAAATCTGGTTCATCGTCATTTTCTTCGACTGCAGCTGCTCATATAGTAACTGCTCAGAGCACCATATCACAGATCTCAAAGTTATCTTCAAAGGCGTTGTTTTACACATCGTCTTCAAAGAGGTAACAGATGCACATGGGGCTGAATGACACCTCCTGCTCTGTCTCTTTTGATCGAAAATAAAACAAAACGCTCAGGAATGAGAATGGCGTGGGGTCGTACTGGTCTGTACAAAAGTCCGCTCATGTGAACTGCTGGTATGGATAGAGTATCCCAGGCCAAAACCTTTTTGTGTAAGACGCCAGAAGATTTAGTAAGAAATACCTTCCCTGTATTCGAGTGCATTTGTTGTCTGCTATTGAATATTAGTCGATGTTGATTTGAATTTGTGTTGTACTGTAGTTAAATCATTTGTCACTGTGAAATGTGCACAGAACAATGTGTAGCCTCGTGTGTGTGGATGTGTGAAAACAATCAGATTACATTTTTGCAAGTTACACAAATTGCTGCACAGCAAACACGTGTGTACGTTTTTCGTCTGTATTATAGAAGCGATGTAGTCATGGATCTCGGTATAATTTCTTCTGCAGAGTGACAAAAATCTTTCCCTCATAGTTTGTTGTATTTATCGCTTAATCTTTCAGACAGTTTCATGTATTCTTTGAGCCCGGCGAGCGCTAATTCTCCTCCTCTTATTCCAGGCAGACCCGGGAACAGTCAGGCTCACCGATCAGGTAATCTTCCTCTGTTTTCAGTTCATCCGTTTCTTCTCCATGCCATCGCATTGAATATTGTGGCTTCAATGTCGGTGACTTTTTGATCACGGAATAACCCGCTGATCGGTTTCCAGTCAGAAAAGGGACTGTTTTTTTTCCAAACTGCTGTTTCTCAGCCAAGCGAGAGACTGCTGCTGCTTTCAGACAGACAGACAATGGATGAGGGATGCTCAGCAGAACATTGTGAAGGATCAACTCCATTCAAGGGACCGCCTCTCATTTTCCACCTCACCAGTCCTCACCGACTTCCTTATCAGAGAATCACCAAACCTGCAGTTTTATTAGCTGCGATGGAGGTGGGGCTGTTTCTAGCGCTGTCTGGGCCAATCAGCTATGGGCACGGCAGGTCACCATCCCGACTTTTAGAAGCTGAGGGATCTCCTCAGTATTTCAGCAGCTCGGAGCAACTGTGTTCGTGCGAACATTCCTCTGATTCTCGGTCCCTGCTCATCCACGCAGTTTATGAGTACATACCTCTCCCCGTTGCTATGTTTCGTGTTTATTCCGGGTTTTGTTAGAGATTTAAGAACAGACCAATGTTCCCAATCATTTCTCGCCTTCGTGAGAACGGAGGAGACAACAAACTGGGAGACTGCCGGATTAATCTCCTGCTCCTCTTTATGTGTTGTTAATGTCTTACAGAGAACGTGAGGCTCGTGAACGGAGGCAGTCGGTGTGCAGGGAGATTGGAAGCTCGCGACCGGCAAGGATGGGGGACTGTGCATGATTATAACTGGGACCTGAAGGACGCCGCTGTCGTGTGCCGGGAGTTGGGCTGCGGGACAGCGCTCTCAGCACCGCGCGGGGCTCATTTTGGAGAGGGCTCGGGTTCCGTTGTTTACTATTCTGTTGGGTGCGAAGGGACCGAGTCTGCTCTGCAGGAGTGCGAGAATACTTCACCGTTTTACGCAACCGGGTTGTCGCACGCGAATGATGCCGGAATCATCTGCTCAGGTAAAAATCTTCCTGCTTCCTCTCTTCTACAGCTGCGTCTGCGATCTTCGAAAATCGCAAAAACAAGTTAACTGCCCCTGAAAACGGTGTTGTGTGATGATAATAATGCCAGAACTCGCCAATCGTGGTTGCGGTATGAAGATGGCGGTTTGTGTTCGTTGATACCAGGACTGTTATTTTGAATAAACGCTCGGTATTAGTAGCCGGCAAGATTCGATACCGTTCGAATTAGAATGCAGGTAGGACGACCTTTTATTGTTATTTGCCTTGAAAAATGCAAGGAATGAGTTAAACAGCTGGAAATGCGACACATCTGGCACCATGTGGCGGGTTCGGGTGCAGCGGGTGGCCTACGAGATCAAAATGGTTCACTTGTGCGCAGTAAATAAAGGTAGAGGCGCCAAAGAGCCACTATCCCATTCTGAATAGCGTCTGAGCTCATGGCTCGGGGCAAGATCATTCTTGGAGAGAGATTGAGGAGCTCAGAAGGACCAGCGGGGTTCGCAGCAGCAGGACAGGCAGCCAGCGGCAGAGGAACATCCAACCTCAGACGGAATATCCCGTCATTTCTCTACGATATTTTGATATAGAGCAGATAAAAACAAGGACAAATCTCAGACAGGGAGAGCATCAAACCTTTACCAAAACAAGAGATAGCAAGGTGTAGAGCAGGATGAACACAGCAGGCCAGGCAACATCAGAGAAGCAGGAAGGCTGACGTTTTGGTCCTCGACCCTTCTTCAGAAATGGGAAGAAGACCGGTCTACGCTCGAAACGTCAGCCTTCCTGCTCCTCTGATGCTGCTTGGCCTGCTGTGTTCATCGAGTTCTACACCTTGCTATCTCAGATTCTCCAGCATCTGCAGTTCCTACCATCACTATACTGAAACAAGTCATGGCAGAGCTCGAGAATGAAAGAAGCCGGTCGATTAACTGAGTTGGTTGAACGCATAGCCTGTCAGAACAAGCAACGCCGACAGCATTGTCTCAATTCCCACACCGGCTGAGGTTACCATGAAGGATTTTCCATCTTACCCTCCTCCCCAGGTCGAGGCATGATGTCCCTCAGTGAAACCGGCAACTGTCTGCCCTCTTTCTCATGGAGGCAGACCTATGATGCCGTAGGGTACAAAGTAGCACCAGGACTTCAATTATGATGACAAATTAGAACCAAAAGGAGCATAATTTTTCACATAATGGTCCGTTTTTTTCTAGAACTGACCAGACTGCGTGGTGATAAAATTGAAAATTGATAACGACAGTTTCCACGATAGTTCACGTGTGTCACCCGAGGATAAATAAAGAGAGAAATCAGATTCTTGATGTGATTGCAGAATCTGTCACCGCTTATAAATGTAAAGACCTTCAACAATCATAATTTGTTTCACTCGCTTTCCCAGGAAATGTCAGGCCCAGACTGATTCCAGAAAGCAAACCATGTGCCGGAAGGCTGGAGATTCACTCGAACGGAAAATGGGCTACAGTTTGCGAAGATCCGTCCTGGTCGTTAGAGAATGCAGAAGCTGTTTGCAAGCTACTGGACTGTGGCTCTGTCGCTGAAATGCCGCTCACTCCTCAATTTGGACCTGGCTCGGGTCCTGTCATTGGACCACCAGACTGTGGACATAAGCGGGACGTTGAAGTAGTCTGTTCAGGTACAAGCTCCGATTAGTGTGGAAGCCGACAGGTTTCCTGCACATGTTTTACGTCCTTCCTTCAGTTGGAAACATGTCCTTCTTAATGAAGTAATAAGGTTTTGCATTTAGACTGCACTCAGTATTACATACCATTATCTTCAGGGAGTACGAATAGACTGTTCCATGTGTGATCAAGAACACTTAGCAGGAGTTTGACTGACTTGTAAACTTAGAAGTTAATTGCTACTTTTCAGTGCTATTGATTTGACAGGAGACGACGGATTGGTTTGTCAAATGGAGAATAAAGAGATACAATGTTCAGACAGAGAAAATGAGAAATTTCTTCTCTCGAATGTTTTAAATCAGTGGAATTCTTTCCCGCAAAGGAATGTTGAGATTGGGTCTTTAAGTGAATTCAAGGCTGAGATAGACAGATTTTGTATTCAGTTAGGGAATCAAGAGCTATGGAGAAAAGACAGGAACTTGGATTGCTGATTATTTGATCAGTCATGCTCGTAGTGAATGTTGGAAATTCCGAATGGGCTGAATGGCCTACTCGGTAAAATACTCCGCAAACACCATGGAACTCTTCACTTATTAAGTCGCCTGATGTGCACTATCGTGTTAAACACCTTTTGAAAATTCAAATATATTTCATTCGAAACATAAACTTGTATCAATTCTGCTGTTTTTCACCGAAAAGAATTGCAATAAATTTCTCAGGCATGATTTTCCATTCATGAAACCATGTTGTCTGTGTTGGATTATGTTTCGTATGTCTTCTGTTACATCCTTTCCAAGATGCTCTCAGATTTTCCCGATAACAGTTGTCAAGCCGCAGACCTACAGTCACATTTTTTATGTCGCCTTTCTTTTTCGAACAAGGGTGTTATGTTGGCCGTATTCCAATATGGGACTTCTCCAGAATCTAAGGATTCTTGGAATGTTAGTACCAATGTATATTCTTGGAATATTAGCACCAGGGCATGCATTATCCCTCTCTCTATCTCCTCTAATATCCCATCAGTTCCAGGAGACGTAGTGGTCTATAACCCATCAGTTTCCCTAATACCTTCGTGGAGATATGCCGATCGTGTTTATTTCTTCTTCGTCCCATATGCTCTCCTAATTATTTCGTATACTTGGGATTCTAATAGTGTTTTCTACCATTCAGACTGATGCAAACTATTTACTCAATCTCTGTGCCGTTCCCTGGTTCACCGTTTTCTGCCAAGCTTCAATTTTTGGTGGAAATCGGTTCACTTTGAACTCCCAATTGTTTGTTTAAAATATATTTTAAAGAAACTTTTGTATTCCCCAAAAATATTAGTTCTTAATTTCACCTCGAATTTAATTTCCTCCCAGAATATTTTCCAGTTATTTTTATTCGTTTTGAAAGCACTACGAATTGTCCAGCTTACAATCGTCTTCGGCAAATTGTTTTTTTTTTGTTGATGCTGTCCTTAATTTCCATGGTTAACCATGGTTGGTTTATCAATTTTCCAAAATCCGTCTGCCTTATTTAGATGGACCCATGCCGTGAGGCATCTGACAATTTTCCTCAAATGCTTTTTCTGTTATACTCCTTTCATAGATTATTGCAGATAACCCTGCCGTATTTAGCCGTATTAGTGTTTAGGGCAATTGTTTCTGGCTGACATTTCTCGCTCTCAGACTGAATGTTAAATTCAGTGTAATGGCCACTGATTCTTTGGAGTTCTTTTACCCTGAAATCACTTGATAAACCTTCTCTCGATACTTCATAAGATGCAAAATAACCAGGAGGAAGAATCCATAAAGTGTATCCAGTTTCCTATTTAACCACCTACTGTAGGGGATGTATACTCTGGAAATGACCCAGGTTCTTTCCCGATAACTAGATGTGATGAAGGGCGGATCTTGTATGTGGATGTAAAGAAACTGAGAAATCAGCCGCCTCGAGGATGAATGCCAAGAGATTATGAAGCTCACAAAGACTGTATAATAAGCCGGTGACAAAGAAATAGTGTTTGATATTTTGAACAGAGGCAAAAACAGAATAAAATAATTTTGGTGACCAAATATTCTTCTCAACAGATATTTATTCAATTTTCAACTGTAATACGGTGTGTGCTGATAAGAAGACCCTTGCAGTCACTCCGTGACATTGCAAGAAGTACAGTAGTATTACCAACAGGCGTGTAATCAATATTGTCCATGGATTTCGTGATGGGTTTGTGCTTGGGGGAACATTATGAATATTGAACGAGAAGCGAATCACATTCAGAATTCGTCATTCAAATTTCGTTGAATCAGACATGTATTCCTTCATGAATCATTCGTATGTTTCTGATTCATTTTCTCCAGGTCGCAGAATCCCCCGGCTTGTAGATGGAGAGTCCCAGTGCTCGGGCAGACTGGAGATCCTGTACGCTGGAAACTGGGAAACAGTGTGTGACCTTCACTGGGATTTGAACATTGCCAATGTGGTCTGTGCTCAGCTGAGCTGTGGAGTCGCCCTGTCCGTGCCGAGAGGAATTCGTTTCGGAAATGGCACTGGGCTAATACGGAGAAATCGCTTGGAATGTAAAGGCAATGAGAAAAGTCTGTTGGATTGTGCCCTTTCTCCAGTAACTCAGCATGAATGCACCCACAGGAATGATGTCAGTATGAGCTGTTTCAGTAAGTACTACCTGACAGAACAAGACATCACTTACTCCACAGGATCAGCAAAAATGCTGCAGGTAGCGTCATTGTGCTCATCTGCAGCTGGGCCAGACGTGAACCTATCCTCACGATCCGTCGTTAATATTATACATGTTGTGCGACAGGACAAAAAAATACACAATTATTTATAAATGACAGAATTTTGAATTTTAGATTTTCTTCTAGAATAAGCAGACAGGTAGATATTTGCGAACATGATTTGCTCATGTGATTTTGATGAAATATTCGTTGTTGAACCATACAAATGCACTAAACTGCCTCAGACCTCATGCGGATACTTCAAATACGATGGTAGGAGATTCATTTTTTCCATTTTTTTAATCTCATGGTTATCTTCAGTGAATATTTTATTGGCATGACTCACATTGAAAATCTTCCAATATAATGCAAGAAAAGTACGAAGGATGTACTTGCAATAAACTTTGATTTAATAGTACGTTAGAAACTTGATGCATCATCGGTGAATGTCACTTACTCGTCGTTAACTTCATTAATGACGCATCATAAATGATTGACCATAAAACCATTAACGTAAACTTCCTGCTACTTGTAATTTCAATCTGCACCTTGCTAAAGAACTTGCTATGTGCTGGTGGATTGTTTTTCACACTGGAGCCTTGTGACAGTGGTATGCCACAAAGATCAGTACTGGGACCACTGCAGTTCATTTACATCAAAGATTTGGACGCGAACGTAAGTGGTATGGTTAATAAGCGTGCAGAAATTGGAGATTTTAGTCGACAACGAAGAATGTTACCTCCGAGATTAGATGGGGCAATGGGCCGAGGAGTGGCAGATAGAATTTAATTTAGATAAATGTGAGGTGCTGCATTTTGGAAAGGCAAATCAGGGCAGGTCTCGACGCTAAATGGTAAGTATTTGGGGAGTGTTGCCGAACAAAGTGATCTTGGAGTGCATGTTCATTGTTCCTTGAAAGGTGGAGTCGCAGGTAGACAGGACAGTGAAGATGGCCTTTGGTACGCTTGCCTTTATTGGTCAGAGCATTCAGTGTAGGAGTCAGGGGGTCATGTTGCAACTGTACAGGTCATCGATAGGCTGCTTTTGGATTACGTGCGTAATTCTGGGCTCTTGGTATAAGGAAGGATGCCATGAAACTTGAAAGCATTCCAAAAAGTTTTACACGGATGTTGCCAGGGATGGAGGGTTTGAGCTGCAGGTGAGACTGAATAAGCAAGGCTATTTTCGCCGGAGCGTCGCAGGCTGAGTAGTGACCTGATAGATTTTCATAAAATCATGACGGGCATGGATAGGGTGAATTCACAATGGGTCTTCCATGGGGTGGGGGAATCCAAAACCAGAGGGAATAGATTTAAGGTGAGAGGCTAAAGATTTAAAAGGGACCTTTGCGGTAACTATTTTCATGCAAAGAGTAGAATAAACTGCCAGAAGTAATGGTGGAGGTGGGAAAAATTACAACATTTAAAAGGCACCTGGATGGGAATATGAATATGAATGGTTTCAAGGGATTTGGATCATATGCTAGAAAATGGGACTGGATTTAGTTCGGATATCTGGTCGCCGCAGACGAGTTGCACTGATGAGTTCGTTTCCGCAACAAAAACAAAGTTGCTCGAAAAGCTCAGCAGGTCTGGCAGCATCTGTGAAGGAGAAAACAGAGTTAACGTTTCGGGTCCGGTGACCCTTCCTCAGAACTGATGGTGGCTGGGAAAACGTCAGTGTATATGCAGAAAATAGGGTGGTGGGTGGGGTAGGGAGTAAACGATAGGATAGAGCCCAAAGAGAGAGAAAGACAGTTGGACAAAGGAATTGCTAACGATCAGGCTGGGAGGGTGAATAGTTGTTAATGGGGACTGTTAGTGACTAACCACAGCGGGTGTGTAGTGGCAGGCTATGTGGTAACAAGGCCTGGTATGTGGGGTAGGGGGCTGGGACATGGGAGAGTTTAGGCCCTAAAATTATTGAACTCAATATTGAGTCCGGAGGGCACAAGGTCCCCAAGCGGAAAATGAGGTGTTGGTTCTCCAGCTTGCGCTGGGCTTCACTGGAACACTGTAGCAAACCGGAGACAGAGAGTTTGGCCAGTGAGCAAGGTGCACTGCAGTGGCAGGCAACACGTAGTTCAGGGTCTTTTTTGCGAGCAGAACGTCGTTGTTCTGCGAAGCGGTCGCCAAGTCTCCGCTTCGTTCGAGACCACATTGTGAGCAGCGAATGCAGTAGACGAGATTCTTGGAAGTGCAGGTGAAGTGTTGCTTCACCTGGAAGGTATGTTTGGACCCATGGATACTGGGGAGGGAGGAGGTAAATGCGCAGGTGTTGCACCTTCGCCAGTTACAGAGGAAGGTGCCACAGGGCTGTGGGGAGGTGTTGGGGGTGAAGGAAGTATGGACCAGGGTGCCCCCGAGGGAAAGGTCCCTGCGGAAATCGGACAAGGGAGGGAAGGGGAATATGTGTCTGGTGGTGGCATCTTGCTGGAGGTGGCGGAAATGGCGTGTGATGATCTTCTAGATGTGGATGCTGGTGGGATGGTAGGTGAGGATAAGGGGAACTCTATCGCTGTTGCGGGAGGGAAGGGAAGGGGTGAGAGCAGAAGTGCGGGAGATGGGTCGTACCCGATTGAGGGCCCTGTCGACAACGGAGTTGAATGAAGCATTTGGGCTTTTATAACAATTAGCGGCAGATCCAAAGCTGCTTTTACTTTGTTTCCGTGCTGTGGACCTCTATGACTTTGTGACTCTATGACAGCAATGTCATTCCCTCTTCAGTTTCTACAGAAACTGCGATTCCCTTTTTAAAACACTAGCTTGATGACAACTGCTCGTCTTCAGTATATTGGTCGTCACCAAATACCCACAAAACCAATCGGTGAATGATCCCAGAATCGGGTTTGGGATTTGTGTGAGAAATAAATATTATCCAGCACACCGGGAATAACTCCACTTCTCTTCTTTGAAAAAGTGAAACAGGATTATTTATAGCCTCAGCCTGAACAGACTGATGGAACTCGGTGTAATTTCTGATCTTTCAGACATTGCTGTCAGTACAACAATCAGCTGACTCCTTTGCTTAAACTCTGGGCTGCATTTCCAATCTTGTGATTGGAGGGAGATTGTGTTAGTGACCACACTGACAGTGACAAAGCCTTTCAACCATCTGTGTCCCGGGACAGTAAGTGTTTCCCGAAAAATAATCCATTGATTATGGTCTGACTATTTTCAATTGACCAAAATTGTTCAACACACTTGCCCTGCGGGAGTAGTGAGCGATATTCCAGAAGTCCAATTCCCTTGCTTTCGAAGTTGAGTCCTAAACCCAACTGACGCCAAGCTGTTCAGAATTCGCCTTACCTCCAACACAATGTCAGAAGTGGTGCTATTTGCAGTGGACTCATTAAGCCTCAACTCCATTGGCAATTCCTCAGAGAGCAAAGCGATAACATGCAACAACACCTGAACATTATCCAGGCTGAGATCTGGAGGTAAACATTTACTACAGATGAGTATGAGGCAGTGAGAGTGATCATTTCCAACATGAGATAATCTGAGCACCTTCCCTTGGCAGTAAATTGGCATGACCATTGTTCAGGCTCCATCAGCGACTGTATATCATTCTTCACCAGACATTCACCTTTAACTATTCACATCAAGCCAGTGGCGAAAGGAGCAGATCAGATGCCCTCAAATTTGCTCTACTTTATTCTGTATTGCAAACATGTTTACGCGTTAAATATCTAAAAATGTAGTCACTGCGGAAACAAGAATGGTGGAGAGAATCATCTACAAGTGTTGTGCGCAATTATCAGTTAAGCTTCCATCATCAAAGTTAAGAATAAACGTCCCCATTAAAGCTAGTCAATGATGTTTTACGAGCTGTACATGAACTGTTTCTCTTGATGCCTTTCTTCCTGCAGGTGAACATTGGCCGATCAGGTTGACAAATGGCGGAAGTCGGTGTGATGGAAGAGTGGAGATTTACCAGGATGGCAGCTGGTGTCAATTACAGGACAATATGTGGGACCTGAATGATGCTAACGTGGTGTGTAGGCAGTTAGGCTGCGGCGTCGCCATAGCTGCTTCTAACTCTTCAAAATACGGCGAGGGTGGAACGACAGTCTGGGCAATTGACGTGCAATGTAAAGGAAACGAATCACATCTACGAAATTGTAGCACAGTCCCATTAGATTCTCCTGTCCACGACAGTTTTGGCGTAGCGGTCCTGTGTTCAGGTGATTAAAGAATTTACGTATACACGAGGCGAATTTCGAAATGTATCATGAACTCAGCAAACTGGGAAAATCGGTCACTTATTCCTCGGCGTCACTCAAAGCAGATTTTGAAATCAGAGATATGTATAGACATGAGTGACCCTGGAAGAAGTGAACAAGAATGATTTTGTCTGTAATATGTATAATCATGACGCAGGGAATTTCATAGAAACATAACAGGAATGAACGGAGGGTAAAGCAAAGAAATATTACAACAAGTGACAATCTTGGTCAGAAAGATTGACTTGAAGAGGATTTGTTCGAGCTGGCAGTTTGTGCAGGTTTTACGAAGCAATTTTGGCTCACATCTGAAATAGTTCTCAGTTGTACATTTCATCCAACAGTTGAAGGGACAGGTTCTATCTATTTAATTCATTGATTGTTTGCAGCCGCATTTTAAGTTTTTATTTTGCTCGTGTCGATGCAATGTTAGTACGTGTATAAACATGTAATTCTCCTGAATTGATTCCCAACAGATCACATGCAAATAAGGCTGTCCGGCGCTGGGACCAGATGTGCTGGCCGACTGGAAATTTATTACAACGGTACCTGGGGTTCTGTTTGTGACGACTCCTGGGAAATGACAGACGCTGATGTGGTTTGCAAACAGTTGGGTTGTGGAAGGGCCTTGAACACGACACTTCCTGCTTCTTGTGAACCCAACTCAGGCCCCATTTGGTTGGACGAGGTGAAATGTTCCGGGAAAGAAGAATTGCTCTGGAAATGTCCCTCAGCGTCGTGGAATAACCACGACTGTTTTCATAAGGAGGATGTGAGGATCATGTGTTCAGGTATTGTTTGTTTTCTTCACACTAAATGCCAAAGCTTCACACGAAGCATGCTTCACTGTGTAATACCAACAGTGCAGCAGAGAACAGCAATAAATTCTTCCTGTATAGTGGTCTGGCTGGTCCTGCTGATCTTCCCATGTATCGC
>NW_025966848.1:29860-29950 GCF_021869965.1 Rhincodon typus | reverse complement strand
TCTGTTGTTCAATCTGCATGAGTGACTCTGATTCATTCCAGTTATTGAGGAGGGCATCACAGGATTGAGGAGGGCATCACAGGATTGAGG
>NW_025966848.1:0-29760 GCF_021869965.1 Rhincodon typus | reverse complement strand
TTGAGGAGGGCATCACAGGATTGAGGAGGGCATCACAGGATTGAGGATTCTTGGGTTGGTTATCAGAAGATGCTAGTTGCCTATGGATCAGTATAACAGAATTATTCAGCACTTTCAGTGGCTAAAGGGGAAGTCATAACAAGGATCAAGAGCAAAACAAGGAAAAAGAATGCAGGGCAAGTAAAATGGAATGCAGAAAGTTACAAAAGGGCAAACAACACTTGGCACTATTAATTCTAAAGAAATGGCAGTTAGGCAAAAGGTTTGAAAGACTAGGTTCAAAACTAGTGAAGTTGAAATGTGAGATAACAAGGTGTAGAGCTGGATGAACACAGCAGGCCAAGCAGCATCAGAGGAGCAGGAAGGCTGACATTTCGGGCCTAGACCCTTCTTCAGAAAAGTTGAAATGTGGTTTTCTTTTGAAACACTGAACCTGAATACTTTTACGTAACAATCAATAATAACCCTAGTCACATCAACATACCACCAACAGTATCAATCCTCATTATCCTAAACCAGAACTGCAAACATCAGTTCAGTCTGTGTTTGCTACTACACTCACCATATCCGGTGTTGTGCCAATTTTCTTGGCCAGCTCGCTGCGTTCCATGGTGCTGAGGTACAAAAACTTATTGAGCAGCTCCCCGTCCAGAATGTTCCGCACTGCATTTTGCAGAGCTCGTCGATCACAGCGCAACATCCTGCAGTACCAAAGTGGAAGGGGCAAAATATAATCACGTGTAGTACTGTGGATAGCATTCTCAAAATCAAACATCATGCGTTCAAGTCTCATTCCAGAAACTTGTGCACATAAACTAGGTGGGCACTTCAGATCCATACTCCCTGTTCCAAGGCAGGTTTAAACCTCTGGATGGTTTATCCAGGTCATTACATAGCCCACCACCGCAAACAGAAAACAGTTGGAGCTGCCTATTCTTTCATTCTGGCAAGCAATTTTACCCATCAACAAGTGGCTTGCTTGACCATTACAGTTGCCAGTTCAGAGCTAATTTAATGATTGTGGGTCTGGAGTCACATGTAGGTGACGGCAGACCAGGTAAGGACAGAACACGCCTGCCCTACAGGATATTAGTGATTTAGTGGAATTTTTAAAAATAATAAATCACTGAAAATTTCAGTGATTACCTTTTACTAATTAGCTTTCGATTCCCGATTTTATAATTGAATTTAGATTCCTCCATATGATGCAGCAGGATTTGAATCTGTGTCTCCAGGGCATTGACCTGGATTCTGGATTATTAGACCTAAAATGCAACTAGAAGTTAAAAGTGATTGCACTTCAGAAGTACTTTGATAGGTTCCAAAGATGTGAAAGGCTGTATAGAAATGCAGATTCTTTCTGCATTTCCTTTACCTTTTGTAACATGCCATTATCTCTTGATGTTCTAATAGCTTACCACGAAGAACTGTTTGGATGATGTCAGGGAGCTAATTTGAACTCAATATCAAAGCTTCACATTTTAATTCGACAATGTTGGATACTGTACAGGTTCCACAAGGTTCCATAGTGTGTGTTTAGGAAGGATGAACAAAGCAGCATGGTGACTCAGTGGTTAGCGCTGCTGCCTCAGTGCCAGGGACTCAGGTTCAATTCCAGCCTTGGGTGACTGTCCGTGTGGAGTTTGCACATTCTCCCCATGTCCGCGTGGGTTTCCTCCAGGTGCTCTGGTTTCCTCCCACAGCCCAAAGATGTGCAGGTTAGGTGGATTAGCTGTGGGAAATACAGGGTTACAGGGATAGGGTACAGGGGTGAGTCTGGGTGTGATGCTCTTTGCAGAGTCCGTGTGGACTTGTTGGGCCGAATGACCTGTTTCCACACTGTAGGGATTCTATGATTCTAGCTCAACAAATAGATATGTTTTGAATCCGATTCAGAGTGGTCATAAGGCTGATTGAGGCAATGGGGATATGGGGCAGGGTATCAACAGCACACATGGAAGCTAGTCTCATACCTGCAGTTAATATCCACCAAGAAACAGTACACACAGGAGGTGTAGATGGGTTGAAGGATAGACTTCCGAAGATGGCTGATAAAAGGAAATGAGCGACCTACTATGGGTGAATGTAGACAACTTTATATTGATCTGTACTATCCAGTTATTGATTCATGCTAAGGTTGGCAAAATAGCTCAGTACAGAAGTCAGAATTTGCACTCCTGGATAAGACAGAAGCCAACAGAATTATGTTTTTAAAAAGATTTGCTGTTCCATAACACTGATAATTTCAGGCATCTCAAAGCCATCTACAGCCAATAAAACACTCAAAAGTGTGATTGCCGTTAACAACTAATGAAACGTAGCATTAATTTGTGCACAGCAAACTCCTACAGCAACAATGTAACAATAACCCAATCATTTTTAAAGTGAGGCTAAGACATAGTCGGTCAGGACAGTTATTAGTGGTTGGGATTCCAGAGGGGAATGCAAGCAAGCAGGAGATATCAAGTTAATAAAATTTTTTTAAAAAACCAAAATATTTGTTGAAGAACTATAGCTGGTTTGGAGTCAACATGTCTGTGTTTCAGTTGCTAATCTTTATTAAAGTGTGATGTTTATGACCATATAAAAATTAACAAAAACCAACCACTTCAGTGTGAATGGAACGTACATGGTGGAATATCACCATCTACCGGTGAAGTTCAGAATCAATAGGTTCACTTCTCATAATTTTTCAGAAGTTACTGAAAACTCACTGGGATTGGCGTATAGATGCCAATGGATATACTACCACAATAAAGGTGGAAATGTGTAACTTATTGTACTTTGGCATTAATAAAATCAACAAATTAATTATATTGTTTTCAAATTGATGTAGTTTCATTTTCTTGCATGATCTAAAGTTTATAATTCTGATTCATATCAAGGATAAAACTCAGATAGTAGGAACTGCCGATGCTGGAGTCTGAGATAACAAGGTGTAGAGCTGGATGAACACAGCAGGCCAGGCAGCATCAGAGGAGCAGGAAAGCTGACATTTCTGGTTTGGACCCTTCTTCAGAAATGGGGGAGGGGAAGGGGACTCTGAAATAAATAGAGAAAGGGGGAGGCGGTGATGGAAGATGGATAAAGGGGCAGATAGGTGGACAGAAGACGGACAGGTCAAGGAGGTGGGGATGGAGCCAGTAAAGGTGAGTGTAGGTACAGAGTTGGTCAGTTGGGAGGGAGGGGCGGGTAGATGGACAGGTTAAGGAGGCGGGGATGAGACTCGTAGGTAGGAAGTGGGGGTGGGGGTTGGTCAGTGAGGTGGGAGGAGTGGATAGGTGGGAGGAAAGATGGACAGGTCAAGAAGGCGGGGATGAGTTGAGCTGATCTTGGGATGAGGTCAGGGGTGGGGAGATTTTGAAGCTTGTGAAGTCCACATCGAGACCATTGGGCTGCTGGGTTCCCAAGCGAAATAGGAGGTGCTGTTCCTCCAGCCTTCGGGTGGTATCGTTGTGGCACTGGAGGAGGCCCAGGATGGACGTGTCGTCCAAGGATTGGGAGGGGGAGTTAAAGTGGTTCACAACCGGGAGGTGCAGTCGTTTGTCACGAACTGAGCGTAGGTGTTCCACAAAGTCTCCGCTTGGTTTCCCCGATGTAGAGGAGGCCACATCGGGAACAGCGGATACAATACACCAAATTAGCAGGTGAACATCTGTTTAATGTGGAAGGTTTTCTTAGGGCCTGGGATGGGGATGAGGGGGGAGGTGTAGCACTTCCTGCGGATAAAACTCAATCTGGGAGTGTTCAGGCGGCTTTGTCTCTAACTCCATGCTGTACCCATCTTGAGCATATTTGGCACATACAGGGAATTCTGCTGTGATAGATAGATGCATTCCTGTGAAACAACGCGTTATAGAAAATTGCGCTATAGAAATAATGGGGCCTATGGGAAAAGGGGGGATTAGGGTTAGACCAACAATAAAAAAAACACTCAATCACTCAAAAGCATATCACAAAGGATAGTACAGTTTGAACAAATGTTTAATTCACGTAATAATGAAATAACAGTAAATTTAGCACTTTATCTTGACAAATGTCAAGATGACTTGATGGGGTAGGAGGTTCTGAGGTAGCTCTGTTGTTAATGCTGGGGCTGAGGGTTGTCATCATCGTTACCATCATCACCTCCTTCAGGTGCAGTTTTGTTTGCAGGGTTGGGGCGAAAAATAGTTAATACAGAAGTGGATAGCTGCGGTTCATCGTCTTCTGACTGTTTCTTGGGGGATTTATTTAAAAAGACATCCAGTTTTTGCTACTTTGCCCTTTTTCTTTATTCATGAAGAAGCAGAGGGTGCCAAAGAAGATCTTATTCCACAAACTGCTACCCTGCTGCATTCTGCATTGTAATCATTGTCCTCTAATCATTGCAACCTCTTCTCAATTTCAGTCAGGATAGAAGACAAAACAGAAGTAGAAATCTCTCACGGTGCTGCATCCTGGACTACTACTTCATCTCCAGCTCCCACTGTCCCCTCAGTGACAAGTTCTTGTAGATCAGCTCTAGACAGGTCTTCACAGTGGGACTCCAGCAGCTCTTCAACATCCTGACTCTCCACTTCTTCAAATCCAATTTGCTTTGCAAGAGCAATACAATGTTCCTTGATTCTTGGAAGGTCCTCTGACATATCAAAACTTTAAATCTTGAAGAAAATCTGGGAGAAGCTTTCGCCAAACTGCATGCAAGCAGTCCTTACCAACATCACCTCAGGCCTCCATGATAATGTCAATTGCATTCTTGATGTTAAAGCTCTTCCAAAATTGAAGAACACTGACCTTATCCCCCTCAGTGGCTGCAATATGCCTCTTAAATGTGCGCCTTAAATAATAAGCTTTAAAAGTTGCTATTGCATCCTGGTCCATGGGTTCAAGGGCTGAGGTTGTGTTTGGGAGTAGAAATAGCTGTTTGATGTTTTCAGAAAGCTCACCAATGGTGGGAAGATAGCTTGGCACATTATCCAGGATAAGGAGAATCTTGAAATCCACTGTTTTTCCCTACAAGACTTTATAAAAGCATCTTCAAAACATCAACAATAAGGTCAGAAAAAATTTGCCCAGTCATCCAATCTCTTTTGCTTGACCTGAAGTGGACGCCTAGTGTAGACTCAAGGTAACCTTTCCAAGGCTCACGGGTTGGCAGAGTAGTACACTACCACAGGCTTAAGCTTTAAGTCTCCACTGGCATTGGCATCCAGCAGCACAGTCATACGATGCTTTGCCACCTTAAAGCCTGGAGTGTGCGCTTCATCCATAGAAATGTAGGTTCTTGATGGCATTTGCTTCCAGTATAAATCTGTCTCATCCAAATTGAAAAATTGATCTAAGCTGTAGCCTTCTTTGTCAATTAATTTTTTTGTAACTATATGGGAGGAAATGCCACTGCATGCTCCTCCATCTGCGCTGGCAGCTTCACCACATAACTTTACATTATGAAAAGCATAGCGGTTCTTAAAACCAGCAAACCAGCCTCAGCTAGCACTAAGGGCAGGCACATCTGCAGGTTTTTCAGATTGTTTTGTTAAATCTTCATAAATTCATAAGGCTTTCTCTCTTATAGTGAGGAGGGTCCCAGATTGCTTTTTCGTTTGCTCTTCCATCCACAGACTCAGAAGCCACTCCATCTCAAGATCCTTTGGACGTGACATCAGAGATTTGCTAGCACTCAGACTCGTTCCAGCAATACAACTTGCTTTAATCTTTTCTGCATTGTCTCTAATGGTGTAAGGTAGACACCTTCATTCCTGTTGCATGAGCAATATCACATGTTCTCTCATTATGCTCAAAACGCTTTACAAGCTTCTCTTCCAGCACTATGGCCTTCTTTTATGTACACCATCTGCAATTTTATCACCAGGATGCTTCTTGTTATCATTCTTGCCACTTTGTCCTCGCATTTTGTGGGTAACACGGCAGAATTGTACAGTACCTCGCAGAGCGCGAGGATCTTTGATGCCAGCACGGGGACTCTTTCAGCGCATGCTCAGGACAAAGCCCACAAACTGATCATGTGATGTTGACGTTGGAATTGCTTAACAGCTGGCACAAAGTTTGCGTTTTGCATATACCATTCCCCGATTCGCAATCACATTATAGCCAATTAGCATTTCCAGAACACGCGTTATACAGGGGGTTCTCCTGTACATAATTTATAAAAGTAGTCCATTCTCTGACACCAATACCTCTTCCATAAAGAAACATTAGAAATAACCTTGTACAAAAACAATAGCAGGCCTGAACTTTACAACCTTTCTCTCAGTTTTGATTTTTGAGAAGTCTGATTAGGTTTTAGAGGCTTTCAGATTGAATCTTGACAAGTCAGCTTTTACAGAGAAGCAGCAACTGTTCTGGCCAGCAAGACAAGATTTGAGATAATTTAGATGAAAATTTAAGGAACTGTTTATTTTTGAAGATGACGACAATTTGAAGATTAATTATGTAAAGCAATACTAAGGTATGAGGAGCTAAAGCAGTGTTTGCCAATTTTTTTCTTGTTATGACCCCTCCGTAGGAACTGAGAAAGCAGGATACAGCTGACCTAATGGTTAAAGTTCTAACAGTTATGGCTGCCTCACAGATCAACACCAAACATCAGCTCACAACCCCATTTGGGGAAGATCTGGGCTAAAAGTTACATTCTTCCTACCTGAATGCTTTGGGGTTAAGGCCCGCATGGTGAGGAATCATCGTGATGAGCGCATTCTGTAACATCAGAAGGCGCCGGTATGTCTTTTCCTGCATTGGTAATAGAAGTCCCATCCCACCATCCAGTGTTGCTGTGAGACAAATTGAAAATAATTAAATAATTTTTAAAATGAACATAGATTTAATCAGTTAAGTTCACTAATGACACAAAAATTGGTGGTGTGCTCAGCAGCAAGGAGGAAAACCTTAGACCAGACAATATAAACGAGATGAAATAAGTGGTCAATGGAATATAATCCTGAAAAGTGAAAGGTGATGTATTCTGAGAAGGCTAACAAGGCAAGGGAGTACACTAAGTGAATGGTAAGACCCTAGGAAGTACACAGGATCAGAGGGAGCTTCGTGTGCGTGTCCACTGATCCTTGCACGCAACAGGACGGGCAGATAAGATGATCAAGAGGACGTATGGGGGATACTTGTATTTAATGCCTTAACTAATAAAGGCAAGGGCAGGGAGGTTCAGATGGAGCTGTATAAGACATTAGTGAGGCCACAGCTGGAGTACTCTCTCCCTTTCTAGTTACCACACATAGGAAGGATAATGACAGCACTAGAGAGGATGCAGTGGAGATTCACCACATTATTGCCTGGACTGGTGCAATTCAGCTATGAAGAGTGACTAGAGGGGCTGGCGTTATTTTCCTTAGAGCAGACGGTCTGAGGAGGGGTTAAAATTGAATCAGAGATAGTAGGAACTGCAGATGCTGGAGAATCCGAGACAACAAGGTGCAGGGCTGGATGAACACAGCAGGCCAAGCAGCATCCGATTGAGATGTACAAAATTATAACAGGCATCAAAAGGATAGATAGGAGGAAACATTTCTCCTTAGTACAGGGTCAATCCTTTACAAGATAAAGGGCAGGAGGTTGATTTAAGCATTTTTCAGCCAAGGTGGTGAGTATCTGGAGCCAACTGCTGGAAAAGGTGGCACAGGTGGGAACTGTCACAGTATTTAAGAAGCTTTTAGATGAACATTTGAAGCACCATAGAATACAGGTCTATGGGGTAAGTACTGGAAATGGGACTACAGTAGATGGGTGCATTCGCAACCATTGAATTCTACAGAATTCAGAGTGTGGAAACAGGCCATTCAGCCCATCAAGTCCACACCGACCATCCAAAGAGCATCCGACCCAGACCCAGCCCCCTACCCTTTCCCTGTAACCCTACATTTCCCACGACTAACACACCTAACCTACACATCCCTGAACGCTATGGGGAATTCAGCATGACCAATCCACCTAGCCTGCACATGTTTAGACTGTAGGAGAAAATGGAGCACCCGGAGGAAACCCACACAGACACAGGGAGAACGTTGCCAGAGGGTGGAATTAAACCCAGGTCTCTGGTGCTATGAGGCAACAGTGCTAACCACGGAGCCATCATGCCACTCTTGCAGATAAGGCGGGCCAAAGGGCCTCTTCCCATGCTTTAGAACTAAGACTCCAAACATTGCTGACAGAAACACAATCTATACAGAGAAATAAGGATCCAAACCAATCACTGTTCTTAGGAAATCAATCAACAGTTAAATGTATCCAGCACAAATCCAATGTATAACGATATTCACCAAACCAGGTAATATGTTTGTTCTCCCAAGCCAGGTTTTTCTTATTTGAGCCATCCATAATTCCACGACATGGTGTCCGCCAGAATGCATTCACATGTGCAGCCACATTAAAGTCTGCTCTCCGCAGTAATCGTGTCCCCCCATAGCTCTCCCTTGCTGAAAGAGAATAACCACAGATTTGTGTTCTGCTGAAAAGACATTTTTCCAAAGCTTTTCATCTTGTACTCACGAGAACATTTTTGCAAGAAAATCAACATTAATAACACATGAGGAAAGTACTGATTTGTTTCCAAGTGGACTCTGAATGGTAGAACATAGAACATTACAGCGCAGTACAGGCCCTTCGGCCCTCGATGTTGCGCCGACCTGTGAAACCAATCTGAAGCCCATCTAACCTAAACTATTCCATTATCATCCATGGAGAATGCACCAGTTAATGATTGACAGTTACTGATCAAGGTTTGTTTAAATTTTAAACCAGGCAGGTTGACTCTGATTGATGAAGGTATTGCCCAAACAAATGATCCAGCAAATGGGCATCACCTGTACTAAGATAACAAGGTGTAGAGCTGGATGAACACAGCAGGCCAGGCAGCATCAGAGGAGCAGGAAAGCTCACGTTTCGGGTCTGGACCCTTCTTCAGAAGGGCCTGCTGTGTTCATCCATCTCTACACCTTGTTATCTCAGACTCCAACATTGACAGCTCCTACTACCACCTGTACTGTTGAGTTGAAACAGGGTCAATGTGTGTAAGGGTTCTTTCTGACTCCAAAGGGTAGGGCCCTGTGTATTCATATGTGTAGCTTCCAGTGGATGCATGACAAAACGTTTGATAAAAGACTACCCTGTCTTGTTGGCTTTGCTCTCAGTAAAGCAGACTCAATTCTCCATTTTACATCCATCATCTACACCCATTTTAGATCTCAATCACTCCTTCACCACCATAAGTACCACCATTGTCTTTTGCTCTGGGCAGCCTCATCACCTGTTCCACTCACTCCTCTTCTCCCTCTGTCATTAAGAGGCACCATTGTCCAACTCCTTTCAGTTCCATAGATGAGTCATCGGATTTGAAAAATTAACTGTGTTCCTCTTCTCATAACGGTTGACAGACTTGCCGAGTTTCTCTAGCACTTTCTGGTTTGATTTCAGACTTCTAACGTCCATGGTGTTTTGCTTTTACTTAGAAGAGTGCATGACTAACAAGACAGTATGGATAAATGGGTCCTCTTCAGATTGGCTGGATGGGACATGGGGGTCCTGCAGGTGGTCTGTTGGACCTTCAATGTTTTATCATTTATATTAATGTAAGATGAGGGGATCAAAGTCACAGTGGCTAAATTTGCAGAAGACACAAAGGTAATTAGGAAAGTATATTGTCAAGATGTCATAACCCACCTATAAATCTGTCTGCATCCTTGTTATGCACATGGACAAATGTCTGGCAGATGGAGTACGATGTGACAAAATGAGAAGTTGTTCAATTTGGTAGGAAGAACAGAAGTGTAATGCTTAATGGAGAATGACCTGCAGAATTCCAAAGTGCACAGGGATCCAGGCGTTCTTCTGCATGAATGACATGGGAGGTGATGCCCTAGTGGTATTATTACTGGAATGTTAATCCAAGGATCCAGGTTCAAATTCCACCACAGATGGTAGAATTTGAATTCAATAAAACTCTGGAATTAAAAGTCTAATGATAACCATGAATCCATTGTTGATTGTTGGAAAAACTCATCTGGTTCACTAAGGTCCTTCAGGGTTGAAACTGCCATTCTTACCAAGTGTGCTGTACGTGTGACTCCAGACCTACAGCAATGTGGGGTTGATTCTTAACTGCCCTCTGGACAATTAGCTTGCCTTCTCTCCATGGATGCTGCCTGACCTACTGTGATCTCCAGCACTTTTTGTTTTCAGTTCAGATTCCAGTATCTGCAGTAATTTGCTCTATCTTCCATTAGTTAGCGAGACCTCTATCCATGCTAATATACTTCCTCCAACGCAATGGACTCTTAAGTAGCCTAATGTACGGTACCTTATCAAACACCTTATAAAAATTCAACTATCTTACATCCACTGTTTCCCCTATATCTATCTATCTTGTTACCTCCTCAAATAATTCTAGCAAATCTGTCAGGCATGATTTCCCCTTCATGAAGCCATGCTGACTCTGCTTGATTATATTATGTATTTCTAAATGCTCTATTACACCCTCCGTAATAGACTCTAACGTGGGCAGCACGGTGGTTCAGTGGTTAGCACTGCTGCCTCACAACGCCAGGGACCCGGGTTCGATTCCACCCTCGAGTGACGGTCTGTGTGGAGTTTACACATTCTCCTCGTGTCTATGAGGGTTTCCTCTGGTTTCCTCCCACAGTCCAAAGATGCGCAGGCTAGGTGAATTGGCCGTGCTAAACTGCCTTTAGTGTTCAGGGATGTGTAGATTAGGGGATGGGTCTGGGTGGGATGCTCCTAGGGTCGGTGTGGACTTGTTGGGCCAAAGGGCCTGTTTCCACACTGTAGGGATTTAATGAAAAAACATTTTCTCAATAACGCATATGAATATATGAATCTTACAGGCCTGGAGTTATCAGTTTTCTGTCTCCTTCTCCTTTATTTTAAAGGTTTTAAAATAAAATAAAAATTGGCAATTTTCTAATCCTCTGGGAATTTTCCAGAATCTAAGGATTCTTGGAAGATTACTAATGCTGCATCCACTATCTCTGTAGCTACATCCTTTAATATCCTAGGATGCTTCCCAAAGATTCAGGAGACTTATCGGTCTTTAGCTTCATTAATTTCCCTAGTACTTTTTCTCTGTTAATAGCTAATTTGTTTCCTCTCCTCCTTTTGCCCTTTAGGCATTTAGTCATATTACTGTTTTCTACTGTGAGGAGTAAGGCAATGTATTATAGAGAATCCCTGCAGGGCAGACTGAGGCAATTCGGATCATCAAAACTGCACTGACACTCCAAAGCACATCCTACCCTATCCCTGCAAGCCCACATTTACCACAGTTAACCCACCTAGTATGCACATCCCTGAACAGGACAATTTAGCGTGGCCAATCCACCCAACTTGCACATCTTTGAACTGTGGGAAGAAGCAGGAACATCAGGCAGAAACTCAAGCAAATAAAGGGAGAATGAGTGAACTCCACACCAACATGTATCCAAGACTGGAATCGAATCTGGGCCCCTGGATTTGTGAAGCAGCAGTGATAACCATTGTGCCACCCTAATTATTCAAATCTTCTGCTATTTCTTGACTCCCCAACATTATTTCCCAAGCTCCATTCTCTAAAGGAGCCTGTGCTCACTTTGAAGAGATATGCTGGGAGGTTACAAACCCTCAGATTGTCAAATAAAAAAATACTTCCACTAACATTACATTCTCCTCAACCAAAATTGTCCCATAGCGCTTTACTGCCATTGAGTAGCGGTACATTCTGATATGTGGTCACCATTCTATATGATCTGTGCACTGCTGGAGAGAGTTTTTTTTACATGAGAAGGTGACCAAACAGGTGGATGAGGGTAAAGCGGTTGATGTGGTGTATTTGGATTTCAGTAAAGCGTTTGATAAGGTTCCCCATGGTAGGCTATTGCAGAAAATACGGAGGCATGGGATTGAGGGTGATTTAGTGTTTGGATCAGAAATTGGCTAGCTGTAAGAAGACAGAGAGTGGTGGTTGATGGGAAATGTTCATCCTGGAGTTCAGTTACTAGCGGTGTACCTCAAGGATCTGTTTTGGGGCCACTGCTGTTTGTCATTTTTATAAATGACCTGGATGAGGGCGTAGAAGGATGGGTTAGTAAATTTGCGGATGACACCAAAGTCAGTGGAGTTGTGGATAGTGCGGAAGGATGTTGCAGGTTACAGAGGGACATAGATAAGCTGCAGAGCTGGGCTGAGAGGTGGCAAATGGAGTTTAATGCGGAAAAGTGTGAGGTGATTCACTTTGGAAGGAGTAACAGGAATACAGAGTACTGGACTAATGGTAAGATTCTTGGTAGTGTGGATGAGCAGAAAGATCTCGGTGTCCATGTGCATAGATCACTGAAAGTTGCCACCCAGGTTGATAGCGTTGTTAAGAAGGCGTACAGTATGTTAGGTTTTATTGGTAGAGGGATGGAGTTTCGGAGCCATGAGGTCATGTTGCAGCTGTACAAAACTCTGGTGCGGCCGCACTTGGAGTATTGCATACAGTTCTGGTCACCGCATTATAGGAAGGATGTGGAAGCATTGGAAAGGGTGCAGAGGAGATTTACCAGGATGTTGCCTGGTATGGAGGGAAGGTCTTATGAGGAAAGGCTGAGGGTCTTGAGGCTGTTTTCGTTAGAGAGAAGAAGGTTAAGAGGTGACTTGATAGAGACATACAAGATGATCAGAGGATTAGATAGGGTGGACAGTGGGAGCCTTTTTCCTCGGACAGTGATGGCTAGCACGAGGGGACATAGCTTTAAATTGAGGGGTGATAGATATAAGACAGATGTCAGAGGTAGGTTCTTTACTCAGAGAGTAGTAAGGGCGTGGAATGCCCTGCCTGCAAAAATAGTAGACTCGCCCACTTTAAGGGCATTTAAATGGTCATTGGATAAACATATGGATGATAATGGAATAGTTTAGGTTAGATGGGCTTCAGATTGGTTTCACAGGTCGGCGCAACATCGAGGACCGAAGGGCCTGTACTGCGCTGTAATGTTCTATGTTCTATGTTCTATATACTAACTCATTAGGTCAGAGTTTAATTAAAGAGCCGGATAAAAATTCTGAACTTTAACCTAATTAAATACATCCTTTATGGGAAACCCGGAGATTAAGGAGAAAGGGCTAAGTCCAAAGTAGAGAAGGCGGTGCATAACACAGAGGAAACAATGCAATTCGCAACTTGTATTAAAATTATTTTCGGAAGGTCATAATTCACAACTAGCCAATGATATCGGAATGAGAACAGAGAAAAAGAGAAACTATAGAAACAGCAAGGCAATGCTGAATGTTCACCACCACACAGCAAGGAATAAGAAATAACTCATACCTTCTGGCTGATACATATACACTAGGAGATTCTTTTCACGATCAGACACTGAAATCAAAGAAAAAAAATAGATGGTCAGTTCCACTTAAAGAGAGAGCTGCAAATATACCCAAGTACTTAAAACCTGCATTGCTACTTATACTGAAAAGCTCTGATAAAGAGTTATCTGGACTTGAAACATTAGCTTGCTTTCTCTCCATCAATGCTGCCTGACCCATGTGATTTCCCACAATTTTTTTGTTTTCTCTACACTGAAGACTTGTCAGGCTAGTCCAGTGTTTTCACAAGTTTTTGAATTCACTGATGGGGTGTCATTAACTGGCCAGCATTTATTGCCCATCCCAAGTTGTCCTTCTGAAGATGGCTGTGAGCTGCCTTCTTGAACTGCTACAGTCCATGTGCTTTAAGTGGACCCACAATGCCATTAGGAAGGGAGTTTAAGGTTCGTGATCCAACAACACTGAAGGGATGATGAACTGAAGGAAGGTGAGTGGCTCAGAGGAAAATCTGCAGATGGTCATGTTCCCACTTATCTGCTGCCTTTGTCCTTTGTAATGCAAGTGCTTGTGGTTTGGAAGGCAAAGTCTAAGGAGCTTTGATGACTTTCTGTAGTAAATCTTGTAGATAGAACATTCTGCTGCCAACAAGTGGTGGAGGGAGTGGATTCCAGTGGATGTAGCACCAATTTGTGGGCTGCTTTGTCCTGCTTGGTGTCAAGTTTTTTGAGTGTTGTTGGAGCTGCATCCATCCAGGCAAGTGGGAAGGATTCCATCACACTCCTGACTTGTGCCTTGTCAACAGTGAACAGGCTCTGGGGTGTCAGGAGATGAATTACTTGCTCATGATTCCTAGCATTTGGATGGTTCTTGTGGCCACTGTATTTATATAGCAAGTCCAGTTCAGTTTCTGGTCGATTGTAACCCCCAGGATGTTGATAGTGGGGAATTTGGTGCTGGTAACTTCCAACCAGAAGCACAAGGACAACAGATACATGGGAACACCATTCCCCGCAAGTTCCCCTTCAAGCCCCACATCATCCTGACTTGTGGAAACCACCACTCTGTTCTCTAGACAACATGTCTGTCTCTGGCTTGCTGCAGTGTTCCAGCGAAGTTCAACGCAAGCTGGAAGAACAACACTTCATTTTCTGCTCAGGGACCCTGCTGCCCTCCGGACTCAATATCGAGTAATTTTAGGGCCTAAACTGTCCTATGTCCTAGTCCCCTATCCCACACACCAGGCCTTGTTATCACATAGTGGATACTATGTAATGGCAGGCTGTTAGTCAACATAGAACAGTACAGCACAGTACAGGCCCTTTGGCCCACGATGTTGTGCCGACCTATTATCCTACTAAAGTCAATCTACACTGCATACCCTACATTTTACTATCCCCCATGTGCCTATCCAAGAGTCGTTTAAAAGTCTCTGAAGTATCTGACTCCACTACCACTGCCGGCAGCGCATTCCACACGCCCACCAATTTGTGTGAAGAACCTACCTCTGACATCTCCCCTATACCTTCCTCCAATCACCTTAAAATTATGCCCCCTCGTAATAGTCATTTCCACCCTGGGAAAAAGTGTCTGGCTGTCCACTCTATCTATGCCTCTCATCATCTTGTAAACCTCTATCAAGTCACCTCCCACCCTTCTTCACTCCAATGAAAAAGCCCTAGCTCCCTCAACCTTTCCTCATAAGACCTGCCCTCTGGTCCAGGCAGCATCCTGGTAAATCTCCTCTGCACCCTCTCTAAAGCTTCCACATCTTTCCTGTCACCAGCAGTTCCCATTAACAGCTATTCACCCTCCTAGTTATCAACTCCTTTGTCTATCCAACTGCTTTTCTCTCTCTTTGGGCTCTGTCCTTCATCCTGTCGTTTACTCCCTACCCCACTCCACTCCCTATTTTCTGCATATAAACTGACGATTTCCCAGCTACCATCAGTTCTGAGGAAGGGTCACTGGACCCAAAAAGTTAACTGTGACTTTTTCTTCACAGATGCTGCCAGACCTGCCGAGCTTTTCCAGCAACTTCTGTTTTTGATCCTGACTTGTGGATTCTGGGTAATCCAAGATGGAGGATGGGAGAAAATTGTGGCTGTAACAGCTGCTCCTTTCATTGAGGTATTTTCAGTGTTAGAGCGGATTTTCTCAAATTCTTGGGGCACTAGTTACTGTTTTGTAAGCTGTTGCATTGTTTTTGAACTTTGTGGAAGAGCTCAAAACAATGGCATTTTAAAAATGGAGGAAAAGAGAGGGAGCAGGTACCACATGGGAGGTGAAAAAGGAGGAAGTGAACCTGCACAGTTGCCTGACCAGGCAGTAAACTTTCACAACTGACTGCCTCTGCTGTTAGTTTCAAATATCTCTGGACATGGGGGCTGTTCTAAGCAAAATACACAAATATGAAATCCACAGCTGAGCTGGGAGAAACCTGTGTGCAGAGCTCACACTAGGGGAACACCTATGTGGTTCTCTTTTTTAAAAAGTCTAACCTTACTTTTTGTAAATCTACAACAGTGAGTTGAGTGGGGTTTTTTGATTATATACTTTATTGGGATCTGTCTCTTGATTAAACTTTATAAAGAATATAAAACATAGGTACCAAGTAACCCTTCAGCAGTAATATTGTGCTATTTTCTGGGTCTGTAGATTAAGTAGAGTCATGTGCTCTTCCCGTTGAATGTGGGAGTTTAGGGAGAGTTTCCATGTTACTGATGATTGTGTCTGCAGGAAATGTGTTTGCTTGCGAATCTTATTGGATTGCATGGATAGGTTGGAGCGGCAGTTAGAGGCAATGAGAAATTTTTAGGAGCTGGGGTGTGTAATGGATGGCAGTTTCAGGAAGGAAGAAAAACCGCAGATACAGTCAGGTAGATGGGTTACTTCTAGGAAAGGTAGGAGAGGTAGGCAGGTAGTGCAGGAGCCTCCTGTGGCTATTCCCATCTCAAACATGTATTCTGTTTTGGAAAATGTAGGCAGTGATGCACTCTCAGGGGAATGTAGTGCTGACAGCCAGGTTTCTGGTACCGAGACTAGCTCTAATGTAACAAGAGGTATGCCAGGTTCCGCAATCAACTGTGATAGGAGACTCTCTACTCAGAAGCACAGACAGACATTTCTGCAGCTGGCAATGAGACATCAGAATGGTGTGTTGCCTCCCTGGTGCCAGGGTCACAGATGTCTCGGAGAGGGTGCAGGACATTCTTAAAGGGGAGAGGGACTAGCAGTAGGTCATTGTACATGTTGGAAATAAAGACATAGGAAGAGGAAACGACAAGGTTCTGATGGGAGAATATAGGAAATTAGGCAGGAGGTCCTCGAGGGTAGTAATATCTGGATTACTGGTGCCATGTGCTAGTGAGTACGAACAGGAGGATACAGCAGATGAATGCGTGGCTGAGGAGCTGGTGCAGGGGAGAAGGATTCACATTTTTGGACCATTGGAATCGTTTCTGGGGTAGATGTGACCTGTATAAGAAGGATGGGTTGCACCTGAATTGAAAGGGGGCTAATATACTGACAGGGAGATTTGCTAGAGCTTCTCGGGAGGACGTAAATCAGTAAGGGTTGGGGGATGGGGGAGTCCTTGCGAGAAAAGAGATCAGTCTGAGACTGGTACAGTTGGGAAAAGGAGGAAGTCAAAATAGGCAGGGCAGGCAGGGACAAAACAGAGAACAAGGAAGGATTTATTTATTTCAATGCAAGAGGCCTGACAGGTAAGACAGATGAACCCAGGACACGGTTAGGAACATGGGACTGGGGTATCATAGCAATTACATGGCTCAGGGATGGAGAGAATTGGCAGTTATTTGGATGGAACTGAGAAATAAGAAAGGGATGATCACCTTTACTGGGATTGTACTTCTTCAGAAGGGTCCAGACCCAAAACATCAGCCTTCCTGCTCCTCTGATGCTGCTTAGCCTGCTGTGTTCATCTAGCTCTACACCTTGTTATCTCAGATTCTCCAGCATCGGCAGTTCCTACCATCTTTGAATAAGCAGGAGCTATTTTTTCTGAAGTGTCAGAGGCTGAGGAGTGACTTTATAGAGGTTTAGAATTCATGAGGGGCATGGATAGGGTGAAATGCCAAGGTCTTTCCCTCAGGGTAGGGGAGTCCAAAACTAGAGGACATAGGTTTAAGGTGAGAGAGGAAATATTTAAAAGGAACCCAAGGGGCAACTTTTTCACCCAGAGGGTGGTGTGTATGGAATGAGCTGCCAGAGGAAGTGAGGTGGGTTGGTACAATTACAA
This sequence comes from Rhincodon typus, assembly GCF_021869965.1. Lineage (NCBI taxonomy): Eukaryota > Metazoa > Chordata > Chondrichthyes > Orectolobiformes > Rhincodontidae > Rhincodon > Rhincodon typus. The sequence goes on along the minus strand of NW_025966848.1, from coordinate 12,191 downwards.
CATTTAAAAGGCATCTGAATGGGATGGGTTTAGAGGGATATGGGCCAAATGGTGGCAAATGGGACTAGATTAACTTAGGATGTCTGGTATACATGGATGAGTTGGATCAAAGGGTATGTTTCCATGCTATACTGATCTTTGACTTGGAAATATATCACCCCTCCTTCAGTGTCATTGGGTCAAAATCCAAGAATTTCCTCCTAATTGCATTGTGGATCTAACTACAGCACATGGACTGCGGTGGTTGAAGAAGGCAGCTCACCACCACCTATCCATGGGCAACTGAAGATAGGCAATCAATGCTGGTCCAGCCAACAACGCCCACATCCCAGGAGTGAATAAAAACAAAAGCAGCAAACCTTTGCGCAATGATCTATAATAACAGGCCTGGACAGTAACTTACCAAGGAATCCCAACTGAGAGCTGTCCACCATAAATTCAATGCTGTACACTTCCAGAAGCTTGGGATCCTGGGGCACAATTGACATTAACAATTACAGGTGAGATTTGAAAATGGAACACTTACATACTACATCAATTCATCTGGAGACCATTCAAACTATTTTCCTTCTCACTTGAGCATGTCAACCTTTGCCCAGGCTACAATTCCACAATCATTAGGGACTCCTCTGCCATCTAATCAACTATGTAAAAGCCAAGTGCTGCAGAAACCTAGGTCTGGAACTATCAATGGAGAAAGAAACAAAGTTAATGTTGAGTCCAATGACTGTTCTTCAGAATTGTACTCAAAATGATAACTCTGTTTGCCTCCACAAATATTACCACACCTGCTGAGTTTCTCCAGCTGTTTCTGTTTTATTCCCTCGTGTCTCCAGCATCTACAAAGTATTGCTTTTTTTATTATAAAATACAGAGATCATCAGATTCTGTGCTCCTCAGGGTCTTTCAGCTACCCTGGCTGGATAGAAAAGGGCTTCATGAAACGTCACAAAGTTTGAACCATCTACTAGCATCACACATGAACAAAGGTCCCTTAGACAAGGTAGCAAAGCATGCCGACTGACTTACATCCCAAGGGCACTAAGCTATTCCCATTACTGGGGCTCAGTATGTGCTGCACACATACCCTGCTAACAAGGGACAGAGTCTTACTCTCCTCCTGGTAGCGGAGGATGGAGACACTTTTCATGATGTCTGCTGCCATGATGAAATTCTTCACACTGATCATCTGATGAATATAAAGCTGAGTGTCGATGAACGCCATTCCAGTCAGGTCATTGTCTTTCAGACTCCACAGGAAAATCTGCACAAGAGGAATTTTATCAATGGGACATTACTGAATAGAAGATCAAGAGGGAAAAATACTCAATTCCTTCCAATTCTTAAATTTTAAATGGTCTGCATCAGGAGCTGGTGAGTGCAAGAGTCTTAAGGGACGTTTTTTTAAAATTTTTTTTATCTGAAATCTAGTCTTTTTCCATTTAATTTAGTTGGTGAGCACAAGAGTCTTAAAAGGCTTTCTTTTTATCTAAATTCACACTTTTCTTTGGGGAAGTTGATGGTGTAGTTGTGATATTGTTAGACTAGTAATCCAGAACTCCAAGCTAATGTCTCTGTTGGTTAGAACATGGAGTATAGGAGTTCGGACAAAATGTTGCAGTTGTACAAATTGTTTGTAAGGCACACAGTTCTGGTTGCACTGCTACAGGAAGGATATTATTAAATTGGAAAGGGTGCAGAAAAGATTTACAAGGACCTTGCTGGGACTAGGGTGCCTGCATTATATGGAGCGGCTGAATAGGCTGGAACTTTTTTCCCTGAAACATAGGAGGTTGAGGGGTGACCTTAAAGAGGTTTATAAAATCATGACAGGCATGCATAAGGTGAATAGCTGAGGTCTTTTCACTAAGAAAAGAGAATTCAAGACTAAACAGCAAGGGACCTGAGGGATCATGTTTTCACACAGAGGGTGATGCATATATGGAATGAACTGCCAGAAGAAATGGTAGATGCAAGTACAGTTACAACATATAAAAGACATGTAGACCAGTACATGAATAGGAAAGGTTTGGAAAGATATGGGCAAACAGGCAAATGGGACTAGTTTAGATTGGGAAACCTGGTCAGCATGGACGTGTTGAACTGAAGGATCTGTTTCCAAACTGTATACTGTTTCCATACTAACTCCAATGTTCTCAGAACACAGGTTCAAATGCAACTATGGCGGATGGTGAAATTTAAATTCAATTTAGATTCAGAATAAAAAGCTCATATACAAAACACAGCTACCTCACTAAAGTCGTGCAGATTACTGCTAACCAGAAACTGAACTGGACTAACCATATAAATACATAGCTACGATAGGTCAGAGGATACTCCCCATTTGCCTGGACGAGTGTAGCTCCAACAACATTCAAGAAGCTAAACACCATCCAGGACATAGCAGTCTACTTGATTGACACTACATGGACAAATATTTAAGACTTTCAACCACAAGTGCTCAGTAGCAGCAGTGTGTTCCATCTACAAGATGCACTAAGGCACTAAGCACTAAGGAATTCACTAAGGCTAAACCTACTACTATCTAGAAGAATAAGGGCAGCAGATACATTGCGAGCACCACCAGCTGCACGTTCCCCTCCAAGCCACTCACCACCCTGGCCTGGAAATACATTGCCTTTCCTTCAGTGCTGATAGTCAAAAATCTTGAAGGCCTCTTATTTACAAGCTTGTTGGTCTACCTACACAAAATGGACAGCAGTGTTCAAGAAGGCAGTTCATCACCACCTTTTCAAAAGCAACTAGGAATGGGCTTCTAGCTATGCTAGAACTAGAGTTGTGAAAAATCAGCCCTCGGGAGAATTAAATTTGGTCTCCTCTCCTGCACTAAAAATCTCCATGCTTGCTGCATCAGCCGATTGAACACCCAGGTAAGTAACAAATTGATAATGGATAACATGTTTGAGACTTTTTTGGCAACTGAAATATTGAACATGCTGACATTGCACTGAGGGAGCAAGCCCAAGCTGTGTTTACCTTCTGTCCAATGGCTGAGACAAGGTAACCATTGCAGTTACACAGGGCAGTCACAGGGCCTTTCTGCTCCTTCTCATATAGCACTTTGAATTTGTTCTTGGTCAGAGGCTGGCCAGGCTCGGGCACAACCTCGATGACATCAAGTATCAGGATCTGTAGAGAAAGAAAGAACAAAAATAGTGAATAATTTTAATCTTGCTGTCGTGAGGGGCATGTTGCTGAAGCTTTTCATCTTACACTCATCAGGGCAAGCACGCGTCCCGATGACAAGACAAAAAGTTTTGGCAACAAAATCTCCCTCTTCAGCAGTGCTCAAGTTCTGTACCACCACTCGACTGTGAATACAGGCTGTTGATTGAAATCCAGTACACTGAAAGTACAAAGGCCTACTTCCTGCTCTTATTTTCTGTGTTCATAAGAAATCTACACGATATCTCACTCTGTTTTTCAATATCTGCAAATTCCAAAGTGTTAAACCGGAAAGTTAGTTTGAGCTACAGATCTGCTAGCCTGATTTCATTGTAGGGAAAATACTAGAATCCATTATAAAGGTTGAGATGACCAAACAATTAGAAAGTTACAGTCTAATTTGATTGAGTCACCGTGGATGTATAAAGAGGAAATCACAATTGTCAAACCTGTTTGCAGTTTTTGGGAATGTTACTAGCAGAGTCATTAAGGGAGAAGCAGTGGACGTCGTGTATTTGGATTTTCAGAAGGTTTTTTTTTGATAAAGTCCCACATATGAGATTGGCTAACAAAATTAAAACACAGAGTTGGGAGTTTGCACTATCATAGACTGAGGATTGGTTAACTGGTAAAAAGCAGACAGTAGGAATAAAAGTGTCACTCTCGGGTGGGTAGACTATGTACCAGTGGGATATCGCAGGATATGGCACTTGGGCCCCAACTGTTCACAACCCACATCAATGATTTGGATACGGGAGCCAAATGTAATGTTTACAAGTTTGCAAATGATACCAAAACTTCATGCAAATGAAAGTTGTGAGAAGAATACAGAGAAGCTTATAAGGGATTTAGATGGGCTGAATGGGTGGACAAGAACCTGCCAGATGGAATATAATGTGGTTAAGTATGAGGTTAATCACTTTGGTCAGAAGGAAAAAGGCACAGAGTTTTCCCTGAATGGTGAGAGATGTTCGAAAGGACCCAAGGTATCAAGTTCATCAGTCACTGAATATGTATGCAGCTGCAACAAGCAATTCAGAAGGCAAATGGTAATTTTACCACAAGACGATGAGAGTACAGAAGCAAGGAAGTCTCACTTCAATTGTGTAGGACATTGATAAGGCCATATCTAGAGTACTGTGCACCGTTCTGGTCCCCTTGCATAAGGAAGGACATATTTGCCATAGAGGGAATGCAACAGAAATTCACCAGACTGATCCTGGGGATAGATTTAGATAAGTGGGGCTGCCCCATGAGGAGAGATGGAAGATTTGAGGGCTGTATGCTCTAGTTCCTTGGTTATTCTGAGACACTGGGTTCTAGCCCCATAGCCAAGGAAATCATCCTTTCTTCATCTACACTGTCTATTCCATTAAAGATGTTTAAAGTTTCTATGAAATCACCCTTAATTCCTCTTCGTGGGATATCCAGGGAACAAGTCAGGTGAACCTTCGCTGCACTATTATGGTAATAATATTCTTCCTGAGGCAAGGAGACCACAATTCTTAAGAACTGAAACAAGACCTCTCCAATCCTGTACTCAAATCCTATTGCAATAAATACTAACATTCCATTAATCTTCCTCATAGCTTGCTGCACCTGCATGTTCACTTTCAGTGCCATATTGACAAGGACACTTAAGTCCCTTTGTACACCTTCGCTTTCCACCTTCTCACCTTTTAACGAATATTTTGACCTTCTTCAGTGTGTTACAGTTGTACTCATCCAGGTAAGTGGAGAATGTTCCATCATTCCCTGGTGTGTGCCTTGCAGAATCCCCAGCCTGTAGCCTGTTCTATGCGCAAGAACATCCCAGGAGACAAACAGCACCAAAGTACAAACTGGCACTATCTTAAGTTAGGAAAAGCTCTATCGCTGTGGAATCCCAAGTGTGTCAATATTTATGTAGAATGCCAGAGGTTAAAACCACTGCTGTACACAAATGTGCAGTCTCACAACTCAGAGCATTTTCATGTGATTTTTTTTTTAAAAAGTTTCTTCATCTGAACTATATACAACTGTGAAAGTGGTGCCACAGTCCAAAAATTTGCAAGGTAGATTGATTAGCCATGGTAAATGTGGGGTTACAGGTTTGGGTGAGGTTCTCGGTTTACGGGGTGTCAATGCAGAATCAATGGGCCAAATGGTGCACTGCAGGGATTCTATGATTCCATGTATAAAATTAGATAGTGTTGACAGCAAAATTCCCACTATTGTAAGTTTTGATACCAATGCAATGAGTTGTTACAAGTCATATGAATAGTGTCTATCTGACTCACCCGGCCCCTACATGTAACCTCCTCGCCCTGTGTTAGACACGTCCCCACAGCAATGTAACCTTTCAGTCCTGACACCGTCTCCTCGCTCCTGAGCGACACAGTTTTCATGCAGGTTACGTGTTCCCAGTCCTCCATGTCAATCCTACACAAATTTGAAAATTAGGTGTTAGAGGAACTGAGATGACGGGATGTACAAATGGGAAACTGGCAACTGTTCACTTGTTTGTCCAAACCTCTGCTGTCTATGTCTGAACTGACAACAGCTTCCATCCATCATCACTGAGCTCACTGACTTTCTTGTCCAGTAGTGTCTCAATGCGAGGACTTTAAACATTTTCTTTCAAAATTTCTCTGTTTCCTCATGCTTTCCCGAAACCAGTAACCATCTGTAACCCAACAACCTTCCAAGGTCTCTGTACTCTTTCAAGTCCGGACTCAAGTATTCCATAAGATCATAAGACAGGAGCAGAAATTAGGCCATTCGGCCCATCGAGTCTGCTTCACCATTCAGTCATGGCTGATAAGTTCCTCATCCTCATTCTCCTGCCTTCTCCCCGTAACCTTTGATCCCATTAACAATGAAGAGCCTATCTATCTCTGTCTTAAACATACTTGATGACCTGACCTCCACAGCCTTCCGTGGCACTGAATTCGATAGATTCACCACTCTCTGGCTGAAGAAGTTTCTCCTCATCTCCATTCTAAAGGGTCTTCTCTTTACTTTCCGCTGTGCCCTCGGGTACTAGTCTTTCCTGCTAATGGAAACATCTTCCCAACATCCACTCTATCCAGGCCTTTTAGTCTTCTGTAAGATTCAATTAGAACCCCCATTATCCTTCTAAACTCCATCCAGCATAGACCCAGAGTCCTCAAATGTTCCTCATATGTTTAAGCCTTTCATTCCTGGGATCATCCTCGTGAAACCTCCTCTGGACTCACTCCAGGGCCAGTACATCCTTCCTGAGGTATAGGGTCCAAAATTCATCACAATATTCTAAATGTGGCCTGACCAGAGCCTTATAAAGCCTCAGAAGTACATTGCTGGTTTTATATTCTAGCCCTCTCACAATAAGTGCCAACATTGTATTTGCCTTCCTAACTACCAACTTAACCTGCAAGACAACCTTAAGAGAATCATAGATTAAGACTCCTTAGTCCCTTTGCACTTCAGACTTCTGAATCTTCTCCCCATTTAGAAAATAGTCTATGCCTCTATTCTTCCTGCCAAAGTACATGATCTCACACTCTCCCACATTGTACTCCATCTGCCACTTCTTTGCCCACTCTCCTAACCTGTCTAAATCCTTCTGAAGCCTCCCCACCTCCTCTATACTACCTGTCCCTCCACCTATCTTTGTGTCATCTGCAAACTTAGCCAGAATGCCTTCAGTTCCTTCATCTAGATCATTTATTTACAAAGTGAAAAGTTGTGGCCCCAATACTGACGCTATTCCACTGTACCACCACTTGCCTTCTGTTCCTAGACACTATGCTGAAGTTGCAATACTCATTATGGCACAACTGTTTTCAAACTGCAACAGAAGTAGTGCCTTCTGCAGACCTTAAGGAGCTCGATTAGTTGCGGTGTGTGCCAATAGCCCACTCTCAAAGGATGCCCATCACCATAGCCTACTGCTCATTCCTTGCCTACTTTATATTAACAGCTCAGCTTTTCTACTCTGCGTACTTTCAAGCTCACTATTTGACAGAGCTGCCACTTAAGGTGCGTTGTTCAAATGAAGCTCAGTTTGAACAATATCAGACCCACAGCCTGTGATTTTGCATCCATTTAAATTAATGGAGCGAAAGCCGGGGCCTGCAAGTCCCACTAGTCCCCACCTCAATGAGAACACTCCAGAGAACATCCTTTCTTTATTTCAAGGAATTAAACATTAAAGTTAAAGGCTGAAACAAGAAAATTATCAAATTGTCAATGACGCAATTGTCAACAGCCCAACCAGAAAACATTAATTTGAGATTTTCAAAAAGCTTTTCCACTAACAGCCTGAAATAACCGAGTTTCTCGGGGGTTAAAGACCTGGCCATCCAATAGGTTCAAATGCTCACACTTACACCTTGCCTCTATGATTATCGAAGTCTTCTAACTTCTTGGAAAGGTTCAAAAGAAAGGGCACAAGAAGTGTTTCAGCTAAATTGGATCAGCATAAAAAACACTACTATCCTATCCAATGTCAATCAATGGTAGACAAACAGGAGTCTGGAAAAACAGCATCTGAAGGAAAGGAGCAGTCAATGTTTTGTGTATTACCGTTCTTCAGGGCTGGATGTGGGGGTAGGCGGAAGAGGGAGGCGGAATGGTGGTGATAGGTGGACACCGGTAGTAGGTACGATCTGGTTGGTCAATGGGAGGGAGGAATCTGGTCGGTAGCTGGAAGGGAGGGTCAGTAGGTGGAATGGAAGAGAGGAGGTGGGGCTGGAAAGGAAAGCCGGGGAATGTGTGGGAAGGTTATTTGAAATTACAGAACTGAATGTTGAGTCCTCTGGGCTGTAGGGTGCCCAGACAGAAGATAAGGAGATGTTCCTCAAATTTGCATTCTGAATCACTGCGACACTGGAAGAGGCCGAGGATTGATTTTTTTTTGGGGGGTGGGGGAGGGTTGACATGGTGACAAGGCAGTTTAGGCTGTCTGTTACGGGCCAGGTGAGAATACTTGGCGAAACAGTCACCTCGTCTATGTTTGGTCTCACCAATGCAGAGAAAACCATATCGGGGGCACCAGAATCCAGTAGACTAGGGTGGAGATGCAGGTGAAGCTCTGTCTTACCTGGAAGGGCTGTTTAGGTTTTGTCTCCAACATCAATCAATGCCTGTTCTGGAGATGGTAACCCACCAAGCAACAAAAGCTTTCTGGAATGTTGTAACTCCTGAAACTATTCTCAGAAGTAAAACAGACAACCTTTGTCTATAACATGAGCTACAGTAACTGGAATAAACCCACAGGAACTATAAAGTCCTAAGCATATTAATGCAGCCACAGTAAAGGTACACACTGAAGGGGGCTTGAGCAGAGAAAGACAAGTGCATGCAAGACAGAACACAAAAGGGCAAGTCAGGGGTGATGTCGGCTAGAAAGCAAGGAGTCAGCAACGGAAACGAAGAAGCAAGAAAAAAGATGGACTGGGGTAAAAACATAGCTATTTAAGAATACAGTTGCACCTCATTAAAATGTTGTATCTTAGTTTGGGCAGTGAATTTCAATGGAAGTTTCTTTTACATACAAGCCTTGTTCTAGGTGGCTGTCACCTTAAGTATATCAGCCTTGATGTATGGCAACTGCACTCTATCGTATTAGCCCGTTGCCTGCCTGTTGAATCCTATTATATTTCAAATATAGGAAAGATTTAATCTGAAAATCAAGAATGAGAACAGATTAGATCTTCTATCATTTGATGTCACTCGCATCCTCGAGTGAAAACTACATCCACAAAACCAAGTCAAAGATACCTAGATCCACAATACTGTTAAACTACTGAACCTTAATGCTTAACTATGAATCAAACACTGAGTAGTGCGACACAAATTCATTCAAAGAATGGGCAGGAGACACCGAACAGTTCTGTACATGCCATTTTTGGAGAGGCATTTTCAGAGTGTTTTTTTCCTTTGGTACACTAATTAGCAAATATTACAGAGGCAGTTCAAACAAGCGATATTCATATTTCAGTGCTTTTGCTAATACTTGAAATCAGACAGTTGTTTTAGTTTACCTAGTATTGGGAATGGCTTCCCAGCTGACAGGCGAGATCAACTGGATGGAAAACTTCTCCAACATTGGGTAGATATACCTGTCATCTGCCAAAAGAACAAGGTATCACCGTCAAAGGATAAAGGCTTCAAGGGATAAACCTTCTACTAATAACAATGGGAAGCTGTTGCTCCCCTACCCATTAGCTCCAACTGAAGGATGGAGCCTCAGCCAATTCATCTAAACATATAATCTGACAGCTTTTCAGCACAACTCATGTCCATTTTTGCTACACTGCTGAAAGGTCTACTTGTGGTGAATCATCAGTTCATTTGACTGGACCATAACAACTGGGTTGTGATGCAGGGTGGCACAAACAGTGCAGGTTCAATTCTCATTGACCGAAGGCCCACCTTCTCAACCTTGCCCCTCACCTGAGGCATAGCAGCTGTCAAATTAAACTCACCACCACTCCTCTCTCTCTCTCTCTCTCTCTCTCTAATGAGCAGCACTATGCTCCTCTGGGGCTATGGCAACTTTTGCTTTATTTCAAAATGTCTACTTTATCAGCCTATTCTCTTAGCCATGCCACATTGTTATTCTGCACCTTCCCACCTCACCCCAAACATTCATTCAGTTCCATTTTAAAAGACCATTATGAATCTGTTACCGCCTGTATGTCCAGGCCAGACAATCCTTTGCATGACAAAAAATAGACTTAACATCTGCCTTTACTCTGTCGATAACTATCAATTCATGACAATGAGATCATTAGACCATTCCCATCTCTTCATGCCAATAAAAAACAATCAACTGAATCAATAAAGTAATGATCCAGCTGTGTTTTGCCCATGATGGCCAGTCAGGATTCACAACAAATTCAGCAAACATTTCTGCAGTTGCACAATGAAGTGACCTTAAAGGCTCAGGGGGAATTTGAGGAAAAAGTTTCACCGAGAGGGAGGTGGAAACCTGCAATGCACTGCCTGGGAGGGTAGTTGAGGTGGGAAACCTGGAAAGTAGGACTGATGTAGGTTTAGAGTAGTTTTGGTTAGTGCGGACACAATGGGTCGAATGGCCTCTTCTGTGCTGCATGATTTTATGATCCTTAAAATTGGCCACTATTCCTAATTGCTAAACTAACTGTTGTCACATAGCAGACAGAGTTATAGCCATAATTTGAATCCTGGCTCAATATGACGAGTGCAGGAAAAGCTGCAATAGATGTTTCTATCTTAGCAAGGAGAACACTACAATATTTCAACAGCACAACTATTGTAGAACCATTTTCCAGTAGCAGGCCAGGAGTGAGCAGATTAACTGGCAACAGCTAGCACCAAACATCATTCTTCCTCCAGGAAACAGATTCCCTGCACCGCTAAACTGAAGGAACTGGGCTTACTCACCACGATCAACACTCTCAAACTCTTTGTCTTCCCCTGTCATTTTTGGAATCCTATTACAAATCTCCGTCACACTTGTTGTCACTGCATACACCTGAAGAAAACACATTTTCACAGTATTCACAAAGAAAACATGAACTATTTGAAGAAATTAAATGTCACAGTCAAGCCCCTGAACTGCACGGAGAGGGGCAAACCACTAGACATGGCATACGTGGATTTCCAAAATGTATTTGATAAAAGGGGCCGCAAGGAATACTGCACGATATGATCTCATGGTATAGGGGGCAACATATTCGCTAACCAATCCTTTATCCATGCTAGCAGGAAGAAAAGTGTAGGGATAAAAAGGCAATTTTTACTTTGGCAAGCTGTAACAGCACAGCTCCACAGGGATCAGTGCTGTGACTTAAACCATTTACAATCTATACCAAAGACCTGGATGAAGGAACCGAACATATTGTAGTTAAATATGATGGCAAACCAGGGCAGGACTTATACACTTAATGGTAAGGTCCTGGGGAGTGTTGCTGAACAAAGAGATCTTGGAGTGCAGATTCATAGTTCCTTGAAAGTGCAGTCCCATGTAGACAGGATAGGGAAGAAGGCATTTGGTACACTTGCCTTCATTGATCAGTGCTCCGAGTACAGGGGTTGGGAGGTCATGTTGCGGCTCCACAGGACATTGGTTAGGCCACTTTTGGAATGCTGTGTGCAATTGTGGTCTCCCTGCTTTGGGAAGGATGTTGTGAAATTTGAAAGGGTTCAGAAAAGATTTACAAGGATGTTGTTAGGGTTGGAATGTTTGAGCTATAGCGAGGCTGAATAGTTTTGGGCTATTTCCCCTTGAGTGTTGGAGGCTGAGGGGTGACCTTATATAGGTTTATAAAATCATAAGGAGCATGGATAGGGTAAATAGACAAGGTCTTTTCCCAGGGTAGGGAAGTCCAAAACTAGAGGGCATAGGTTTAAGGTGAGAGCGTAAAGATTTGAAAGGAACCTAAGGGGCAACGTTTCCATGCAGAGGGTAGTGCATCTATGGAATGACTGGCCAGAATTAGTGGTGGAAGCTGGTACAATTACAACATTTAAAAGGCATCTGGATGGATATATGAATAGGAAGGGTTCAGAGGGATACTGGCCAAATGCTGGCAACTGGAACTAGATTTATTTAGGATATCTGATGATCATGGACAAGTTGGACCAAAGGGTCTGTTTCCATGCTGTACATCTCTATGACTCTATGACAAAAACAGGATAGAAATTAAGTTATGAAGAGGACATAAGGAGTTTGCAAAGGGATATAAATAGGTAGTAAGTTTGGCAAACAAAGTATAACATAGGAAAATGTGAACATATTCACTTTAGCAGGAAAACAAAAATGCAGTACATTTTAAAAATCAGGAGTGATTGCCAAACTCTGAGGTATAGAAGGATCAAGGTATACTGCCACAATCATAATATGGTTAGCAAGCAGATAAAGCAAACGGTTCCGAAGGCAATCAATATCATTTATTTCAGGGGAATGGAATATAAAAGCAATGTTTTGCTGCTAGTTGTGCAGAACACTGATGAGGTTACATCTGGAGCACTGTCTACAGTTTTACTGTCTTTAA
>NW_025966847.1:20710-29965 GCF_021869965.1 Rhincodon typus | reverse complement strand
CGAAACAGCTGAAGTTCACCAAATGACTTGATGTTTGATTCAGGTGAGACGAAAATGCTTATTTCTGCGAGTTAAACACTTCAGAAGATTAAAATCTGAACTTCATCAAATGACACTTTTTTTATGTTCGTTTGAAGAAAAAAGCTTATTTCAGCGAGTTAAGCACTTCAGAGGATCAAAATCTCAATTTCACCAAGTGACTCAACTTTTGATGTTGTTTTGACTGACGTGCTTATTTCAGCAAGATAAGCATTTCAGAACACCAAAATCTCAATTTCACCCAGACACTCAACCTTTGATGCTGGTTTGACTAAAATGATTATTTCACAAAGATAAGAACATGAGAAGACTAAAATCTTAACTTCACCAAAGGACCTAACTTTTGATGCTGATTTGACTGAAATGCTTCTTTCAGTGAGATAAGCACTTCAGAAGACCAATATCTCACTTCACCAAATGAGTTAGTTTTTGATTTTGGTTTGAATGACATACTTATTTCATGAGGTAGGCACTTCAGAAGCACAAAATCTCAACTTCACCAAAGGACCTAACTTTTGACGCTGATTCGACTGAAATGCTTATTTCAGTGAGATAAGCACTTCAGAAGACCAAAGTCCGAACTTCACCGAATGTTTCAAGTTTTGATGTTTCTTAGACTAATACGCTTATTTGAGTCAGATTAGCACTTCAGAAGTCAAAAATCTCAACTTCACCAAATGACTTAATCTTTCATGCTGTTTTGACTGACTTGGTTATTTCACTCAGACAAGCACTTCAGAAGACCAATATCTCACTTCACCAAATGAGTTAGTTTTTGAATTTGGTTTGAATGACATACTTATTTCATGAGGTAGGCACTTCAGAAGAATAAAATCTCAACCTCACCATATGATCCAACTTTTGATGCTGATTTGACTGAAATGCTTATTTCAGTGAGATAAGCAGTTCAGAAGACCAAAATCTGAACTTCACCGAATGTTTCAAGTTTTGATGTCGATTAGACTAATATGCTTATTTGAGTCAGATTAGCTCTTCAGAAGTCAAAAATCTCTACTTCACCAAATGACTTAATCTTTCATGCTGTTTTGACTGACATGCTTATTTCAGTGAGTTAAGCACTTCAGAAATCAAATATCTCACCTTCACCAAATTACTTAATTTTTGAGGCTGGTTGGTTTGAAATGCTTATTTCAGCGAGATGAGCACTTCAGAAGACCAAAATCTGAACTTCACCAAATGACTCAATTATTGATGTTGGTTTGACTAACATGCTTATTTCAGCGAGTTAAGCGCTTCAGAAGATCAAAATCTCAACTTCACCAAACGACTCAATTATTGATATTGGTTTGACTGACGTGCTTATCTCAGCGAGTTCAGCACTTCAGAAGATCAAAGTCTCAACTTCACCAAATGACTCAACTTTTGATGTTGTTTTGACTAACGTGCTTATTTCAGCGTGATAAGCATATTAGAAGATCAAAATCACAATTTCTCCAAGACACTCAAATTTTTTTGCTGATTTGAGTAAAATGTTTATTTCCGCGAGATAAGCATATGTGAAGACTGAAATCTCAACCTCACCAAATGACTCAAGTTTTGATGTTGGTTTGACTAACATGATTATTTGAGAGAGATAAGCACTTCAGAAGTCAAAAATCTCAACTTCACCAAAGGACCTAACTTTGGACGCTGGTTGGACTAAAATGCTTATTTCAGTGAGATAGGCACTTCAGAAATCAATAATCTCAACTTCACCATCTGACTTAATTTTTGATGCTGTTTTGACTGACATGCTTATTTCACTCAGACAAGCACTTCAAAAGAGCAATATCTCATTTCACCAAATGAGTTAGTTTTTGATTTTGGTTTGAATGACATACTTATTTCATGAAGTAAGCACTTCAGAAGAACAAAATCTCAACTTCACCAAATGACTCCACTTTTGATCTTGTTTTAACTAACATGCTCATTTCAGCGAGTTATGCACTTCAGAAGTCAAAAATCTCAACTTCACCAAATGACTCAAATTTTGATGTTGTTTTGACTAACGTGCTTATTTCAGCGAGATAACCATATCAGAAGACTAAAATCTCAACTTCACCAAAGGGCATAACTTTTGTTGCTTGTTTGACTAAAATGCTTATTTCAGTGAGATGAGCACGACAGCCGTCAAAATTCTCAGCTTCAGGAAATGACTTGATTTTTGATGCTGGTTGGTTTAAAATGCTTATTTCAGCGAGTTAAGCACTTGAGATGACCAAAATCTGAACTTCAGCAAAAGACTCAAGTTTTGATGCTGGTTTGACTAACATGCTTGTTTGAGTGTGATAAGCACTTCAGAAGTCAAAAATCTCAACTTCACCAAATGACTCAACTTTAGATGTTGTTTTGACTAACATGCTTGTTTGAGTGAGATCAGCACTTCAGAAGGAAAAAATCTCAACTTCACCAAATGACATAATTTTTGATGCTGGTTGAATTAAAATTCTTATTTCACCGAGATAAGCACTTCAGAATGCCAAAATCGGAACTTCACAAAACGCCTCAAGTTTCGATTTTTGTTTGACTAACATGCTTATTTGAGTGAGATAAGCACTTCAGAATTCAAAAATCTCGAACTTTATCAAATGACCGAATTATTGATGCAGTTTTGACTAACATGCTTATTTCACTCAGGTAATCACATCCCCAAACCAACATCTCAACTTCACCAAATGAGTTGGTTTTTGGTGTTGGTTTGAATGACGCGTTGATTTCTTTGAGATAAGCACGCCAGAAGATTAAAATCGCAACTGCACCAAATGCCTTACATTTTGATGTTGTTTTGACTAACTTGTATATTTGAGTGAGATCAGCACTTCAGGAGACATCAATCTGAACTTCACCAAATAACTCAATTTTTGATGTTGTTTTGACTAACGTGCTTATTTCAGTGAGGTAAGCACTTCAGAAGTCAAAAATATCAACTTCACCAAATTACTTAATTGTTAATGCTGTTTTGACTAACATGCTTATTTCAGTGAGATAAGCACTTCAGAATACCACAATCTGAACTCACCAAATGACTCAAGTTTTGATGCTGGTTAGACTAAAATGCTTATTTCAGTGAGTAAAGCACTTGAGAAGACTAAAATCTGAAATTCGCCAGATCACCCAATTATTAATGTTGTTTTGACTAACATGCTTATTTCAGTGAGATAAGCACTTCAGAATTCAAAAATCTCACCTTCACCAAATGACTTAATTTTTAATGCTGTTTTGACTAACATGCTTATTTCAGTGAGATAAGCACTTCAGAATAACACAATCTGAACTCACCAAATGACTCAAATTTGATGATGGTTTGACTAACATGCTTACATCAGCGATTTGAGCACTTCAGAAGGCTAAAATCTCAACTCACCAAATGACTCAACTTTTGATGCTGGTTGGAATAAAATGCTTATTTCAGCGATTTTAGGTCTTCAGTCGACCAAAATATTACTTTCACCAAATGACTGAAGTTTTGATGTTGTTTTGACTAACGTGCTTATTTCACCGACATAAGCATATCCAAAGACCAAAATCTCAAATTGTCCAACGGGAATAACTTTTGATGCTGGTTTGTCAAAAAATACTTATTTTATTGAGTTGAGCTCTAAAGAATTCAAAAATCTCAACTTCATCAAACGACTTTGATTTTAGATGCTGGTTAGACCAAAATGCTTACTTCAATGAATAAAGCATTTGAGAAGTTTAAAATCTGAAATTCACCAAATGACCCAATTATTAATGTTGTTTTGACGAACATGCTTATTTGAGTGATATAAGGACTTCACAAGTCAGAAATCGCGACTTCACCAAATGACTCAACATTTGATGTTGGTTAGACTAACATGCTGACTTGAGTCAGATAAGCACTCCAGAAGTCAAAAACCTCAAGTTCACCAAATGATTTTTTTTAATGCTGTTTTTAATAGCATGCTTATTTCAGTGAGATAAGCACTTCAGAAAATCAAAATCTCAACTTCACCAAATGACACAACTTTTAATATTGTTTTGACTAACGTGCTTATTTCAGTGAGAAAAGCACTTCAGAAGACAAAAAATCTGAGCTTCACTAAATGATTCAAACGTTGATGTTGGATTGACTGACAGGTTTCTCCAGTGAAACAAGCACTTCAGAAGTGAAGAATCTCGAAATCATCAAATGACTCAACTTTTGATGTTGTTTCGAGTGGCATGCATATTTGAGTGAGATAAGCACTTCAGAAGGCCAAAATAAGAACTTCACCAAATGACTCAAGTTTTGATGTTGGTTCGACTAACATGCTGACTTGAGTCAGACAAGCACTTCAGAAGTCAAAAACCTCAAGTTCACCAAATGAATTATTTTTTTTGAATGCTGTTTTTAATATCATGCTTATTTCAGTGAGATAAGCACTTCAGAAAATCAAAATCTCAACTTCACCAAATGACACAACTTTTAATGTTGTTTTGACTAACGTGCTTATTTCAGTGAGAAAAGCATTGCAGAAGACCAAAATCTCAAAAAAACAAGACACTCAACTTTTTATGCTGTTTTGATGACATGCTTATTTCGGTAAGATAAGCACTTTAGAAGAACAAAATCTGAAGTCCACTTACTGACTCAAATTTTGATGTTGGATTGACTAACAGGCTTCCTCCAGTGAAATAAGCACTTTAGAAGTGAAGAATCTCGACTTCACCAAATGACTCAGCTTTTGATGTTGTTTTGACTAATTTGCATCTTTGAGTGAGATAAGAATTTCTGAAATCAAAAATCTCAACTTGACCAACTGACTTAATTTTTGATGCAGTTTGGATTAAAATGTTTATTTCAGCGTGTTAAGCACTTCAGTAGACATAAATCTGAACTTCACCAAATGATTCAATTTTTGATGTTGTTTTGACAGAAGTGCTTTTTTTCAGGTAGATAAGCATGTCAGAAGTTCAAAATCGCAACTTCACGAAAACACTCAACTTTTGATGCTGGTATGACTTAAATGCTTACTTCAGTGAGATAAACACGTCAGAAGTCAAAAATCTCAAATTCACCAAATGACTTTATTTTTTATGCTGTTTTGACTAACATGCTTATTTCACTCAGATAAGCACTTCAAAAGACCAAAATCTAAACTTCACCAGATGACTCAAGTTTCGATGCTGGTTTGACTGACCTGATTAATTCAGCGATTTATGCACTTCAGAAAGCTAAGATCTCAACTTCACCAAATGAGTCAACTTTTGATGCTAGTTGGAATAAAATGCTTATTTCAGCAATTTAAGCTCTTCAGAAATCAAAAATTTCAACTTCACCAAATGACTCAACTGCTGATGTTTTTTTGACTGACATGCTTATTTCAGCGAGTTAAGCACTTAAGAAGGCTAACACCTCAACTTCACCAAATGACACAACTTTTGACGCTGGCTGGTTTAAAATGCTTATTGTTGCGAATGAAGCTCTTCAGAACAGCAAAACCTGAACTTTCACCAAATGACTGTAGTTTCGATTGTGGTTTGACGAAAATGCTTATTTCATTGAGAGAAGCATTTCAGAATTCAAAAATCTCAACTTCACCAAATGACTCAACTTTTGATGTTGTTTTGACTAACGTGCTTATTTCAGCGAGATAAGCATATCCGAAGACCAGAATCTCAACTTCAACAAATGACTCAATTTTTAATGTTGTTTTGACTAACATGTTTATTTGAGTGAGATAACCACTTCAGAATTCGAAAATCTCAACTTCACCAAATGACTCAACTTTTTATGTTGTTTTGACTAACGTGCTTATGCCAGAAGGAGAAGCATGTCAGAAGACTAAAATCTCACCTTCACCAGACGACTTAACTTTTGATGCTGTTTAAATTAAAATGCTTATTTCAGCGAGTTAAACACCTCAGAAGCAAAAATTCTGATCTTCAACAAATGACTTGATTTTAAATTCTGTTTAAACTGAAATGCTTATTTCTGCATGTTAAGCATTTCAGAGGATTAAAATCTGAACTTCATCAAATGACACTATTTTTTATGTTCGTTTGACTAACATACTTATTTCAGCGAGTTAAGCACTTCAGATGATCAAAATCTCCACTTCACCAAATGACACAACTTTTGATGCTGTTTGGTTTAAAATGCTTATTTCAGCGAGTTAAGCTCTTCAGAACACCAAAACCTGAACTTCACAAAATGACTCTAGTTTTGATGATGGTTTGACTAATATGCTTATTTGAGTGAGATAAGCATTTCAGAAGTCAAAAATCTGAACTTCACCAAATGACTCGACTTTTTATGTTGTTTTGACTGACGTGCTTATTTCAGTGAGATAGGCATAGCAGAAGACCAAAATCTCAACTTCAACAAGACACTCAACTTTTGATGATGTTTTGACTGACATGCTTATTTCTGTGGGAAAAGCACTTCAGAAGAACAAAATCTGAACTTCACTAAATGACTCAAATTTTGATGTTGGATTGACTAACAGGCTCCCTCCAGTGAAATAAGCACTTCAGAATTGAAGAATCTCGACTTCACCAAGTGACTCAACTTTTGATGTTGTATTGAGTAACATGCATATTTGACTGAGATAAGCACTTCAGAATACCAAAATCTGAAATTCACCATATGACTTAATTTTTTATGCTGTTTTGACTAACATGCTTATTTCACTCCGATAAGCACTTCAGAAGACCAAAATCTGAACTTCAACAAATGACACAAGTTTTGATGTTGGTTTGACGAACATGCTTATTTGAGTGAGATGAGCACTTCAGAAGTCAAAAATCTCATCTTCACCATATGACTTAATTTTTAATGCTGTTTTGACTAACGTGCTTATTTCAGTGAGATAAGCACTTTAGAAAACCAAAATCTGAAGTTCACCAAATGACCCAAGTTTTGATGTTGGTTTGAATAATATGCTTATTTCAGCGATTTAAGCACTTCAGAAGGCTAAGATTTCAACTTCACCAAATGACTCAACTTTTGTTGCCAGTTCGAATAACATGCTTATTTCAGCCAGTCAAGCTCTTCAGTAGACGAAAATCTGAACTTCACGAAATGACTCTAGTTTTGATGTTGGTAAAACTAACTTGCTCATTTCAGTTAGATAAGCACTTCAGAAATCAAAAATCTCAAATTCACCAAATGACTCAACTTTGGATGTTGTTTTTACTAACGTGTTTATTTCAGCGAGATAAGCATATCAGAAGACTAAAATCTCACCTTCACCAGATGACCTCACTTTTGATGCTGGTTTAATTAAAATACTTCTTTCAGCGAGTTAAGCACCTCAGAAGCCAAAAATCCGAACCTCACCAAATGACACAATTTTTTATGTTCATTTGACTAACATGGTTATATTGGCGAGTTTAGCACTTCAGAAGTTCAAAATCTCAACTTCGCCAAATGACTCAACTTTTGATGTTGTTTTGACTAACGTGCTTATTTCAGCGAGATAAGCATATCAGAACACCAAAATCTCAATTTCACCAAGGCACTCAACTTTTGATGCTGATTTGAATAAAATGCTTCTTTCAACGAGATAAGCATATCAGAAGACTAAAATCTCCACTTCACCAAAGGAACTAACTTTTGATGCTGAATTGACTGAAATGCTTATTTGAGTGAGATAAGCACTTCAGAAGTCAGAAATCGCAACTTCACCAAATGACTTCAATGTCGATGCTTTTTTGACTGTCGTGTTTATTTCACTCAGATGAGCAATTCAGAAGAACAACATCTGAACTTGACCAAATGACTCAACTTTTGATGTTGGTTTGACTAACATGCCTATTTGAGCGATTTGAGCAATTTAGAGGCTAAAATCTCAACTTCACCAAATGACTCAACTCTTGATGCTGGTTGGAATAAAATGCTTATTTCAGAGAGTTAAGCTCTTCAGTAGACCAAAATCTGAACTTCACCAAAAGGCTCAAGTTTTGATGCTGGTTTGACTAACATGCTTATTTCACTCAGATAAGCACTTCAGAAGTTCTATATCTCACTTAACTAAATGACTTAGTTTTTGATGTTGTTTCAAAAGACATGCTTATTTCATGAGGTAAGCACTTCAGAAGATCATCGTCTCAACTTCACCAAATGACTCAACTTTTAATGTTGTTTT
Source organism: Rhincodon typus (assembly GCF_021869965.1). Classification (NCBI taxonomy): domain Eukaryota; kingdom Metazoa; phylum Chordata; class Chondrichthyes; order Orectolobiformes; family Rhincodontidae; genus Rhincodon; species Rhincodon typus. Next base: position 21,836 of record NW_025966847.1, on the reverse strand, counting down.
GACTAACATGCTTATTTCAGCGAGTTAAGCACTTCAGAAGGCTGAAACCTCAACTTCACCAAATGACACAACTTTTGATGCAGATTGGTTTAAAATGCTTATTGTAGCGAGTTAAGCTCTTCAGAACACCAAAACCTAAACTTCACCAAATGACTGCAGTTTTGATGATGATTTGCGAACATGATTATTGGATTGAGAGAAGCATTTCAGAAGCCAAAAATCTCAACTTCACCAAATGACTCAACTTTCGATGTTGTTTTGACTAACGTGCTTATTTCAACGACATAAGCCTATCAGAAGACTAAAATCTCATCTTCATCAGATGACCTACCTTTTGATGCTGTTTAAATTAAATTGCTTATTTCAGCGAGTTACGCACTTCAGATGATCAAACTCTCTACTTCCCCAAATGACTCAACTTGTGATGTTGTTTTGACTGACGTGCTTAATTCAGCGAGATCAGCATATCAGGAGACCAAAAACTCACTTTCACCAAGACACTCAACTTTTGATGCTGGTTTGACAAAAATCTTTCTTTCAGCAAGATAAGCATATCAGGAGACTAAAATCTCAACTTCACCAAAGAACATATCTTTTGATGCTGGTTTGACTAAAATGCTTATTTCAGGGAGATGAGAACGACAAAAGTCAAAAATCTCAACTTCATCAAATGACTTGATTTTTGATGCTGGTTCGACTAAAATGATAATTTCAGTGTGTTAAGCACTTGAGAAGACTAAAATCTGAACTTTATAAAATGACTCAATTATTAATGTTGTTTTGACTAACATACTTATTTGAGTGAGATAACCACTTCAGAATTCAAAAAACTCAACTTCACCAAATGACTCAACTTTTCATGTTCTTTTGCATAACACGTGTATTTCACTGAGTTTCAGAAGGCAAAAATCTCAACTTGACCAATTGACTTAAATGTTGATGCCGTTTAGACTGACATGCTTATTTGAGTCAGATAAGGACTTGTGAGGACCAAAATCTGAACTTCACCCAATGACTCAAGTTTTGATGGTGTTTAGATTAACATGCTTATTTGAGTCAGATAAGCACTTCAGAAGTCAAAAATCTCAACTTCACCAAATGGCTTTACTTTTCATGCTGTTTTCAC
>NW_025966847.1:5788-20700 GCF_021869965.1 Rhincodon typus | reverse complement strand
AACTTCACCAAACGACTTATTTTTTTATGTTGTCTTGAATAACATGCAAATTTCACTCAGATAAGCACTTCAGAAGACCAAAATCTCAACTTCACAAAACGACGCAAGTTTCGATGTTTGTTTGACTAACATGCTTATTTGAGTGAGATAAGCACTTCAGAAGGCAAAAATCTCAACTTCACCAAATGACTTAAGTTTTGATGCTGTTTGGATTGAAATGTTTATTTCAGCGACTTAAGCACTTCAGTCGACAGAAATCTGAACTTCACCAAATGACTCAATTTTTGATCTCGTATTGACTAACATTGCTTATTTCAGTCAGATAAGCACTACAGAAAACCAAAAACTGAACTTGCCCAAATGACTCAAGTTTGGATGTTGGTTTGACTAAAATGCTTATTTCAGCGAGATAATCATATCAGAGACTAAAATCTCAACTTCACCAAAGGACCTAACTTTGGACGCTGGTTGGACTGAAATGCTTATTTCAGTGAGATCAGCACTTCTGAAATTCAACATCTGAACTTCCCCAAATGACTCAAGTTTTGATGTTGGTTTGACGAGCATGCTTATTTCAATGACATAAGGACTTCAGAAATCTAAAATCTCCACTTGACCAAATGGCTCAACTTTTGATGTTGTTTTGACTAACGTGCTTATTTCAGCGAGATAAGCCTATCGCAAAACCATAATCTCAATTTTACCAAGACACTCAACTTTTGATGCTGGTTTGACTAAAATGCTTATTTCAGCGAGATAAGCCACTTCAGAAAACCAAACTCTGAACTTCACCAAATGACTCAAGTTTTGATGTTGGTTTGACTTAAATGATTCTGTGAGTGTAATAAGCACTTCAGAAGTCAAAAATCTCAACTTCACCAAAGGCCATAACTTTGGACGCTGGTTGGACTAAAATGCTTATTTCAGTGAGATAAGCATTTCAGAAAACAAAAATCTCAGCTTCATCACCTGACTAAATTTTTGATGCTGTTTTGATATCATGCTTATGTAACACAGATAAGCACTTCAGAAGACCAATATCTCACTTCACCAAAAATGATAATTTTTGATATTGGTTTGAAAGACATCCTTATTTCATGAGGTTAGCTCTTCAGATGATCAAAATCTCAACTTCAACAAATGAATCTACTTTTGATGTTGTTGAGACTAACATGCTTATTTCAGTCAGTTAAGCTCTTGAGAACACCAAAACCTGAACTCCACCAAATGACTCTCGTTTTGATGATGTTTTGACTAACATGCTTATTTGAGTGAGATAAGCATTTCAGATGGCGAAAATCTCAACTTCTTCAAATGACTCAACTTTTGATTCTGGTTGAAATGAAATGCTTATTTCAGCGAGTTAATCTTTTCAGGAGATCAAAACTTGAACGTCACCAAATGGCCTACGTTTTGATATTCGTTTGACTAACATGTTTCCTCCAGTGAAATAAGCACTTTAGAAGTGAAGAATCGCGACTTCACCAAATGACTCAACTTTTGATGTTGTTTTGAGTAACATGCATATTTGAGGGAGATGAGCACTTCAGAAATCAAAAACCACAATTCCACCAAATGAGTTAGTTTTTGATGTTGGTTTGCATGACTTGCTTATTTCATGAGGTAAGCACTTCCGAAGATCAAAATCTCAACTTCACCAAATGATTCAAATTTTGATGTTGTTTTGGCTAACATGACTATTTCAGCGAGTTAAGCCCTTCAGAAGGCTAAAACCTCAACTTCACCAAATGACCTAACTTTTGACGCTGTTTGGTTTAAAATGCTTATTGTAGCGAGTTAAGCTCTTCAGAACACCAAAATCTGAGCTTCACCAAATGACTGTAGTTTTGATAATGGTTTGACGAACATGCTTATTTGATTGAGAGAAGCATTTCAGAAGCAAAAAATCTCAACTTCACCAAATAACTCAACTTTTGATGTTGTTTTTACAAACATGCTTATTTCAGCGAGTTAAACACATCAGAAGGCTAAAATCTCAACTTCTTCAAATGACTCAATTTTTGATGCTGGTTGAAATGAAATGCTTATTTCAGCGAGTTAATCTCTTCAGTAGATCAAAACTTGAACGTCACCAAATGGCTTACATTTTGAAATTGGTTTGACTAACACGTTTCCTCCAGTGAAATAAGGACTTTAGAAGTGAAGAATCTCGACTTCACCAAATGACTCAACTTTTGATTTTGTTTTGACTAACGTGCTTAATTCAGCGAGATAATCATATCAGAAGACCGAAATCTCAATTTCACCAAGACACTCAAATTTTGATGCTGGTTTGACAAAAATGCTTACTTCAGCGAGATAATCATATTGGAAGACTAAAGTCTCAACTTCACCAAAGGACCTAACTTTGGACGCTGGTTGGACTGAAATGCGTATTTCAGTGAGATAAGCACTTCTGAAAACCAACAACTGAACTTCCCCAAATGACTCAAGTTTTGATGTTGGTTTGACTAGCATGCTTATTTCAATGAGATAAGGACTTCAGAAATCTAAAATCTCCACTTGACCAAATGGCTCAACTTTTGATGTTGTTTTGACTAACGTGCTTATTTCAGCGAGATAAGCCTATCGCAAAACCGGAGCCTCAATTTTACCAAGACACTCAACTTTTGATGCTGGTTTGACTAAAATGCTTATTTAAGCGAGATAAGCACTTCAGAAAACCAAACTCTGAACTTCACCGAATGACTCAAGTTTTGATGTTGGTTTGACTTACATGATTATTTGAGTGTGATAAGCACTTCAGAAGTCAAAAATCTCAACTTCACCAAAGGCCATAACTTTGGACGCTGGTTGGACTAAAATGCTTATTTCAGTGAGATAAGCACTTCAGAAAACAAAAATCTCAGCTTCATCATCTGACTAAATTTTTGAGGCTGTTTTGACTATCATGCTTATTTAACACTGATAAGCACTTCAGATGATCAATATCTCACTTCACCAAAAATGTTAATTTTTGATATTGGTTTGAATGACATCCTTATTTCATGAGGTTAGCTCTTCAGATGATCAAAACCTCAACTTCAATAAATGAATCTACTTTTGATGTTGTTGAGACTCACATGCTTATTTCAGCGAGTTAAGCTCTTGAGAACACCAAAACCTGAACACCACCAAATGACTCTAGTTTTGATGATGTTTTGACTAACATGCTTATTTGAGTGAGATAAGCATTTCAGAAGTCAAAAATCTCAACTTCCCGAAATGACTCAAATTTTCTAGTTGTTTTGACTAACGTGCTTATTTCAGCTATCTAAGCACTTCAGAAGGCTAAAATCTCAACTTCTTCAAATGACTCAACTTTTGATGCTGGTTGAAATAAAATGCTTATTTCAGCGAGTTAAGCTCTTCAGTAGATCAAAATTAAAACTTCACCAAGTGACTTAAGTTTTGATATTGTTTTGACTAACATGTTTCCTCCAGTGAAATAAACATTTCAGAAGTGAAGAATCTCGACTTCACCAAATGACATAACTTTTGATGTTGTTTTGAGTAACATGCATATTTGAGTGAGATAAGCACTCCAGAAGACCAAAATCTGAACTTCACCAAATGACGTAATTTTTTATGCTGTTTTGACGAACATGCTTATTTCACTCAGCGAAGCACTTCAGACCAAAATCTGAATTTCAGCAAATGATTCTAGTTTAGATGTTGGCTAGACGAACATGCTTATTTGAGGGAGATAAGCACTTCAGAAATCAAAAATCTCAACTTCACCAAATGACTCAACTTTTGATGTTGTTTTGACTTAGGTGCTTATTTCAGCGAGATAAACAATTCAGAAGACTACAATCTCACCTTCACCAGAACATGATGCTGGTTAAATTAAAATGCTTATTTCAGCGAGTCAAGCACTTCAGAAGCCCAAAATCTGAACTCCACCAGATCTCAAGTTTTGATGTTGGTTAGACTAACATGCTTATTTGAGTGAGATAAGCACTTCACAAGTCAAAAATCTCAACTTCACCAAATGACTTAATTTTTCATGATGTTTTGATTAACATGCTTATTTCAGCAAAATAAGCACTTCAGAAAACGAAAATCAGAAATTCACCAAATAACTCAAGTTTTTTTTTTATGTTGGTTTGACTAACATGCTTATTTCAGCGATTTAAGCTATTCAGGAGGCTAAGATCTCAACTTCACCAAATGATTCCACTTTTGATGCTGTTTGGAATAAATTGCTTATTTCAGCGAGATAAGCACTTCAGAAAACCAAGGTCTGAACTTCACCAAATGACTCAAGTTTGGATGTTGGTTTGACTAACATGATTATTTCAGTGAGGTAAGCACTTCAGAAGTCAAAATCACAATTTCACCAAAGGACCTAACTTTGGACGCTGGTTGAACTAAAATGCTTATTTCAGTGAGATAAGCATTTCAGAAAACAAAAATCTCAGCTTCATCATCTGACTAAATTTTTGATGCTGTTTTGACTATCATGCTTATTTAACACGGATAAGCAGTTCAGAAGACCAATATCTCACTTCACCAATAATGTTAGTTTTTGATGTTGGTTTGAATGACATGCTTATTTCATGTGGTGAGCACTTCAGTAGACCAAAATCTCAACTTCAATAAATAATTCAACTTTTGATGTTGTTCTGACTAACATGCTTATTTCACTCATATAAGGCCTTCAGATCCAAAATCTGAACTTCAGAAAATGACTCAAGTTTCGATGATTGTTTGACTAATATGCTCTTTGGAGTGAGATAAGCATTTCAGAAGTCAAAAATCTCAACTTCATGAAATGACTTAATTATTGATGTTGTTTTGAGTAACACGCTTATTTCACTCAGATAATCACACCGGAAGACGCATATCTCAACTTCACCAAATGAGTTGGTTTTTGATGTTGGTTTGAAAGACATGCTCTTTTCTTTGAGATACGCACGTCAGAAGATCAAAATCTCAGCCTCACCAAATGGCTCAACTTTTGATGTTGTTTTGACTAACATGTATATTTGAGTGAATTAAGCACGTCTGAAGGCAAAAAATCTCAACTTCACCAAATGACTTAATTTTTGATGCTGGTTGGATTAAAATGTTTATTTCAGCGAGTTGAGCACTTCAGTAGACATAAATCTGAACTTCACCAAATGACTCAATTTTTGATGTTGTTTTGACTAACGTGCTTATTTCAGTTAGATAAGCATATCAGAAGATCAAAATCGCAAATTCATCGTATGACTTAATTTTTCATGCTGTTTTGAAGAACATGCTTATTTCACTCAGATAAGCACTTAAGAAGACCAAAATCTGAACTGCAACAAATGACTGAAGTTTTGATGTTGGTTAGACTCACATGCTTATTTGAGTGAAATAAAAACTTCAGAAGTCAAAATTCTCAACTTCACCAAATGACTTAATTTTTCATGCTGTTTCGACGAACTTTCTTATTTCAGTGAGATAAGCACTTCACAAAACCAAAATCTAAACTTCACCAAATGACTCAATTTTTGATGTTGGTTTGACAAACTGATGATTTCAGTGTTACAAGCAGTTCAGAAGTCAAAAATCTCAACCTCACCTGAAGACCTATCTTTGGACGCTGGTTGGCCTAAAATGCTTATTTCAGTGAGATAAGCGCTTCAGAAATCGAAAATCTCAACTTCATCATCTGACTTAATTTTTGATGCAGTTTTGAATAACATGCTTATTTCATTCAGATAAGCTCTTCAGAAGACCGATATCTCACTTCACCAAATGAAGTTAGTCTTTGATGTTGGTTTGACCAACATGCTCATTTCAGCGAGTTAAGCACTTCAGAAGATCGAAATCTCAAATTCATCAAATGCCACAACTTTTGATATTGTTTTGACTAACGTGCTTATTTCAGCGAGATAAGCATAGCAGAAGACCAAAATCTCAACTTCAACAAGACTCTCAACTTTTGATGCTGTTTTGACTACCATGCTTATTTCAGTGGGAAATACACTTCAGAAGACCAAAATCTGAATTTCACTAAATGACTCATATTTTGATGTTGGATTGTCGAACAGGCTTCCTCCAGTGAGTTAAGCACATCAGACGTGAAGAATCTCGATTTCACCAAATGACTCAACTTTTGATGTTGTTTTGACGAACATGCTGAGTTCACTCAGATAAGCACTTCAGAAGACCAAAATGTGAACTTCAACAAATGACTCAAGTTTTGATGTTCGTTGGACTAACATGCTTATTTCAGCGATTTAAGAACTTCACAAGATCAAAATCTCAACTTGACCAAATGACTCAACTTTTGATGTTGTTTTGACTAACGTGCTTATTTCAGCGAGATAAGCACGTCAGAAGTAAAAAATCTCAACTTCCCCAAATGAATTAATTTTTCATGCTGTTTTGACTAACTTGCTTAGTTCACTCAGATAAGCACTTCAGAAAAGCAAAATCTGAACTTCACCAAATGACTCAAGTTTTGATGTTGGTTTGACTACCATGCTTATTTCAGCGATTTAAGCACTTCAGAATTCTAAAATCTCAACTTCACCAAAAGACTCAACTTTTGAAGCTGTTTGCAATAAAATGCTGACTTCAGCGAGTTAAGCTCTTCAGTAGACCAAAATCTGAGCTTCACCAAATGACTCAAGTTTCGATGTTGGTTTGACTAACATGCTTATTTCAGTGAGATAAGCCCTTCAGAAATCAAAAATCTCAACCTCACCAAATGACTCAAGTTTTGATGCTGTTTTGAGTAATGTGCTTGTTTCAGCGAGATAAGCATTTCAGAAGACTAAAATCTCACCTTCACCAGATGACCTCACTTTTGATGCCGGTTAAATTAAAATGCTTATTTCAGCGAGTTAAGCACATCAGAAGCCAAAAATCCGAACTTCACCAAATGACTTGATTTTTGATTCTGGTTAAATTAAAATGCTTATTTCTGCGAGGGAAGTACTTCAGAAGATTAAAATCTGAACTTCATCAAATGACACAATTTTTTTTGTGTTCGTTTGACTCTCATGCTGATTTGAGTGAGATGAGCATTTCAGAAGATGAAAATCTCAACTTGACCAAATGACTCAACTTTTGATGCTGTTTCGACTAACATTTTTATTTCAGTGAGATACACACTTCAGAAAAAACAAAATCTGAACTTCACCAAATGACTCAAGTTTTGATGTTGGTTTGACTAACATGATTATTTGAGTGGAGATAAACACTTCAGAAGTAAAAAATCTCAACTTCACCAAAGGACCTTAGTTTGGACGCTGGTTGGACTGAAATGCTTATTTCAGTGAGATAAGCACTTCAGAAATCAAAATTTTCAACTTCACCATCTGACATAATTTTTGATGCTGTTTTGATTTGCATGCTTATTTCACTCAGAAAAACACATCAGAAGACCAATATCTGAACTTCACCAAATGAGTTAGTTGTTGATGTTGGTTTGAATGACGTTTATTTCATGAGGTGAGCACTTCAGAAGATCAAAATCTCACCTTCACCAAAAGACTCCACTTCTGATGTTGTTTTGAGTAATATGCATATGTGAGTGAGATAAACACTTCAGAAGGCCAAAATAAGAACTTCACCAAATGACACAACCTTTGATGTTAATCGGTTTCAAATGATAATTTCAGCGAGTTAATCTCTTCCGAACACCAAAACCTGAACTCCACCAAATAACTCTAGTTTTGATGATGGTTTGACTAACATGCTTATTTGAGTGAGATAAGCATTTCAGAAGTCAAAAATCTCAACTGCACCAAATGACTCATCTTTTGATGTTGATTTGACTAACGTGCTTATTTCAGTGAGATAAGCATATCAGAAGACTAAAATCTCAACTTCACCAAAGGACATAACTTTTGATGCTGGTTTGACATAAAATGCTTATTACAGTGAGCTGAGCACGACAGAAGTCAAAAATCTCAAATTCATCAAATGACTTGATTTTTGATGCTTGTTACACTAAAATGCTGATTTCAGTGAGTTACGCACTTGAGAAGACTAAAACCTGAACTTCACCAAATGACTCAACTTTTAATGTTGTTTTGACTACCATGCTTATTTGAGTGAGATATGGACTTCAGAAGTCAAAAATCTCAATTTTACCAAATGACTTTATTTTTAATGCTGTTTTAATTAACGGGCTTATTTCAGTGAGACAACACTTCAGAAAAACAAAATCTGAACTTCACCAAATGATTCAAGTTTTGATGTTGGTTTGGCTAACATGCTTACTTCAGCGATTTAAGAACTTCAGAAGACAAAAATCTCAACGTCAAAAAATGACTTAATTTTTGATGCTGTTTTGACTGACATGCTTATTTCGCTCAGATACGCAAATCAGAAGACCAATATCTGAACTTCACCAAACGAGTTAGTTTTTGATGTTGATTTGAATGACATGCTTATTTCATTGAGACAAGCACGTCAGAAGATCAAAATCTCAACTTCACCAAATGACTCGACTTTAGATGTTGTTTTGACTAACATGTTTATTTCAGCGAGTTAAGCACTTCAGAAGGCGAAAATCTCAACTTCATAAAATGCCTCAACATTTGATGCCCGTTGGATGAAAATGCTTCTTTCAGCGAGATAAGCATAGCAGAAGACCAAAATCTCAACTTCAACAAGACTCTCAACTTTTGATGATGTTTTGACTATCATGCTTATTTCAGTGGGAAAAGCACTTCAGAAGACCAAAATCTGAATTTCACTAAATGACTTAAATTTTGATGTTGGATTGTCGAACAGGCTTTCTGCAGTGAAATAAGCAGTTCAGAAGTGAAGAATCTCGTCTTCACCAAATGACTCAACTTTTGATGTTGTTTTGAGTAATATGCATATTTGAAAAAGATAACCACATCAGAAGACCAAAACCTGAACTTCACCAAGTGACTTAATTTTTCATGCTATTTTGACGAACCTGCATATTTCAGTAAGATAAGCACTTCACAAAATCAAAATCATAACTTCACCAAATGACTCAACTTTTGAAGCTGTTTGCAATAAAATGCTTATTTCAGCGAGTTAAGCTCTTCAGTAGACCAAAATCTGAGCTTCACCAAATGACTGAAGTTTTGATGTTCGTTTCACTAACATGCTTATTTCAGTGAGATAAGCATTTCAGAAATCAAAAATCTCAACTTCACCAAATGACTCAACTTTTGATGTTGTTTTGACTTATGTGCTTGTTTCAGCGAGATAAGCATATAAGAAGACTAAAATCTCAACTTCACCAAAGGGCATAACTTTTGATGCTAGTTTGACAAAAAATTCTTATTTCATTGAGATGAGCTCTACAGAAGTCAAAAATCTCATCTCCATCAGATGACTTGATTTTTGATGCTGGTTAAACTAAAATGCTTAATTCAGTGAGTAAAGCACTTGAGAAGACTAAAATCTGAACTTCACCAAAATGATCCAATTTTTAAATGTTGTTTTGACTAACATGCTTATGTGAGTGAGATAAGGACTTCAGAAGTCAAAAATCTCAACTTCACCAAATGCCTCAACTTTTGATGTTATTTTGACTAACATACTCATTTCAGCGAGTTAAACACTTTGGAAGATCAAAATCTCAACTTCAACAAATGACTTAATTTATGATGCTGTTTTGACTAACATGCTTAGTTCAGTGAGATTGGTACTTCAGAAAACCAAAAATTGAACTTCACTAAATGACTCATGTTTTGATTTTAATTTGACTGACATGCTTATTTCACGGATTTAAGCACTTCAGACGTCAAAAATCTCAACGTCAACAAGTGACTTAATTTTTGATGCTGTTTTGACTGACATGCTTATTTCACTTAGATAAGCACATCAGAAGACGCATATTTGAACTTCACCAAAAGAGTCAGTTTTTGATGTTGGTTTGAATGACATGCTTATTTCAGTGAGATAAGCACTTCAGAAAACCATGATCTGAAATTCACCAAATGACGCAGGTTTGGATGTTGGTTTTACTATCATGCTTATTTCAGAGATTTAAGCACTTCGGAAGGCTAAAATCTCAAATTCACCAGATGACTCATCTTTTGATGCTGTTTGGAATAAAATGCCGTTTTGAGCGAGGTAAGATCTTCAGTAGACCAAAATCTGTAGTTCACCAAATGACTCAAGTTTTGATGTTCGTTTGACTAACATGCTTATTTCAGTGAGACAAGCACTTCAATAATCAAAAATCTCAACTTCACCAAATGACTCAACTTTTGATGTTGTTTTGGCTAACGTGCTTATTTGGCTCAGATAAGCAAATCAGAAGACCAATATCTGAACTGCACCAAATGAAAAAGTTTTTGATGTTGGTTTGAATGACATGCCTATTTCATATAGAGAAGCACTTCAGACGATCAAAATCTCAAATTCACCAAATGACACAACTTTTGATGTTGTTTTGACTCAAGTGTTTCTTTCAGCGAGATAAGCATAGCAGAAGACCAAAATCGAAACTGCAACAAGACACTCAACTTTTTATGCTGTTTTGGCAAAATGCTTATTTCAGTGAGATAAGCACTTCAGAAGTCCAAAATCTGAACTTCACTAAATGACTCAAACTTTGATGTTGGATTCAGTAACAGGCTTTCTCCAGTGAAAGAAGCACTTCAGAAGTGAAGAATCTCGACTTCACCAAATGACTCAACTTTTGATGTTGTTTTGAGTAATATGCATATTTGAGTGAGATAAGCACTTCAGAAGGCCAAAATAAGAAGTTCATCAAATGACTCAAGTTATGAAGTTGGTTAGCCTGACATGCTTACTTGAGTGAGATAAGCACTTCAGAAGTCAAAAATCTCAACTTCACCAAATGACTTAATTTTTAATGCTGTTTTGACTAACATGCTTAATTCAGTGAGATAAGCACTTCAGAAAACCAAAATCTGAACTTCACCAAATAACTCAAGTTTTGATGTTGTTTTGACTAGCATGCTTATTTCTCTCAGATGAGCTCATCAGAAGACCAATATCTGAACCTGGCCAATTGAGGTGGTTTTTGATGTTGGTTTGAATATCATGCTTATTTCATTGAGATAAGCACTTCAGAAGATCAAAATCTGAACTTCACCAAATGACACAACTTTTGATGTTGTTTTGACGAACGTGCTTATTTAAGTGAGATAAGAATAGCAGAAGACCAAAGTCTCAACTTCAACAAGACACTCAATTTTTAATGCTGTTTTGACGAACATGCATATTTCAGTGAAATAAGCACTTCAGAAAACCAAAATCTGAACTTCACCAAATGACTCAACTTTTGAGGATGGTTTGACTAAGTTGCTTATTTCACCGATTTAAGCACTTCAGAAGGCTAAAACCTCAACTTCACCAAATGACTCAACTTTTGATGTTGTTTTGACAAACGTGCTTATTTTAGCGAGATAAGCACTTCAGCGAACCAAAATCTGATCTTCCCAATATGACTCAACTTTTGATGATGGTTTGACTAACTTGCTTTTTTCACCGATTTGAGCACTTCAGAAATCAAAAATGTCATCATGACCAAATGACTCAACTTTTGATGTTGTTTTGACAAACCTGCTTATTTCAGTGAGATAAGCATATCAGAAGATTAAATTCTCAATTTCACCAAATGACCTAAATTTTGATGCTGATTTGAATAACATTGTTATTTCAGCGAGATACGCATATCAGAATACCAAAATCTCAAATTCAACAAATGACTCAACTTTTGATGTTGTTTTCACTAACGTGCTCACTTCAGCCAGTTAAGGACTTCAGAAGGAAAAAACCTCAACTTCAACAAATGAATTAATTTATGATGCCGTTTAAATTAAAATGTTTTTTTCAGCGAGTTGAGCACTTCAGAAGTCAAAAATTACAACGTCACCAAATGATTTAATTTTTGATGCTGTTTTGACTAACATGCTTATTTCAACGATTTAAGCACTTCAGAAGGCTAAAAACTGAACTTCACCAAATGACTCAACTTTTGATGTTGGTTGGTATAAAATATTTATTTCAGCGAGTTAAGCTCTTCAGTGGACCAAAATCTGAACTTCACCAAATGAATCAAATTTTTCATGTTGGTTTGACTAACATGCTTATTTTTATGAGATAAGCTCTTCCGAAATCAAAAATCTTAACATCACCAAATCACTCAACTTTTGATGTTGTTTTGAGAAACGTGCTTATTTCAGCGAGATAAGCATATCAGAAGACTAAAATCACTACTTCACCAAATGACTTAATTTTTGATGCTGTTTTGATAACATGCTTATTTCATTCAGATAAGCACTTCAGAAGATCAATATCTCAACTTCACCAAATGAGTTATTTTTTGATGTTTGATTGACGAACATGCTATTTTCAGTGAGATAAGCACTTCAGAAATCAAAAATGTCAACATCACCAAATGACTCAACTTTTGATGTTGTTTTGACAAACCTGCTTATTTCAGCGAGATGAGCATAGCAGAAGACCAAAATCTCAACCTCAACAAGACACTCAACTTCTTATGTTGTTTTTACAACATGCTAATTTCGGGGAGATAAGCACTTGAGAAGACGAAAATCTGAACTTCACCAAATGACTCAAGTTTTGATGTTGGTTTAACTAACATGCTTATTTCAGCGATTAAAGCACTTCAGACGTCAAAAATCTCAACGTCAAAAAATGACTCAATTTTTGATACTGTTTTGACTAACGTGCTTATTTGGTTCAGATAAGCAAATCAGAAGACCAATATCTGAACTTCACCAAATGACTTAGTTTTTGATGTGGGTTTGAATGACATGCTTATTTCATTGACACAAGCACTTCAGAAGATCAAATTCTCAACTTCACCAAATGACACAACTTTTGATGTTGTTTTAACTAAAGTGCTTCTTTCAGCGAGATAAGCATAGCAGAAGACCAAAATCTAAACTTCAACAAGACACTCAACTTTTTATGCTGTTTGGGCAACATGCTTATTTCAGTGAAATAAGCACTCATGGAGACCAAAATCTGAACTTCACTAAATGACCCAAATTTTGATGTTGGATTGAGTGGCATGCTTCCTCCAGTGAAACAAGCACTTCAGAAGTGAAGAATCTCGACTTCATCAAATGACTCAACTTTTGATGTTATTTTGAGTAATATGTAAATTTGAGTGAGATGAGCACTTCAGAAGGCCAAAATAAGAACTTCATCAAATGACTCAAGTTATGATGTTGGTTAGACTAACATGCTTACTTGAGTGAGATAAGCACTTCAGAAGTCAAAAATCTCAACTTCACCAAATGACTTAATTTTTAATGCTGTTTTGACTAACATGCTTAATTCAGTGAGATAAGCACTTCAGAAAACCAAAATCTGAACTTCACCAAATAACTCAAGTTTTGATGTTGTTTTGACTCGCATGCTTATTTCACTCAGATGAGCTCATCAGAAGACCATTATCTGAACCTGGCCAATTGAGGTGGTTTTTGATGTTGGTTTGAATATCATGCTTATTTCATTGAGATAAGCACTTCAGAAGATCAAAATCTGAACTTCACCAAATGACACAACTTTTGATGTTGTTTTGAGTAACGTGCTTATTTAAGTGAGGTAAGAATAGCAGAAGACCAAAGTCTCAACTTCAACAAGACACTCAATTTTTTAATGCTGTTTTGACGAACATGCATATTTCAGTGAGATAAGCACTTCAGAAAACCAAAATCTGAACTTCACTAAATGACTCAAATTTTGATGTTGGATTGACTAACAGGCTTCCTCCAGAGAAATAAGCACTTCAGAAGTGAAGAATCACGACTTCACCAGATTATTCAACTTATGATGTTATTTTGAGTAATATGCATATTTGAGTGAAATAAAGACTTCATAACGCCAAAATAGGAACTTCACGAAATGATTCAAGTTTTGATGCTGGTTTGTATAGAATGCTTATTTCAGCGAATTAAGCTCTTCAGCAGACCAAAATCTGATCTTCACCAAATAACTCAAGTTTTGATGTTGTTTTGACTAACATGCTTATTTGAGTGAGATAAGCACTTCAGAAATCAAAAATCTCAACTTCAACAAATGACTCAACTTTTGATGTTGTTTTGACAAACGTGCTTATTTCAGCGAGATAAGCATTTCATAAGACTAAAATCTCATCTTCACCAGATGACCTAACTTCTGATGCTGGTGAAATTAAAATTCTTATTTCAGCGAGTTAAGCACCTGAGAAGCCAAAAATCTGAAATTCGCCAAATGACTTGATTTCTTTTTCTGGTGAGACTAAAATGCTTATTTCTGCGTGGTAAGCACTTCAGAAGATTAAAATCGGAACTTCATCAAATAACTCAAGTTTTGATGTTGTTTTGACTCACGTGCTTATTTCAGCCAGATCAGCATAACAGAAGACCAATATCTCAGTTTCACCAAGACACTCAACTTGTGATGATGGTTTGACTAAAATGCTTATTTCAGCGAGATAAGCATATCAGAAGACTAAAACCCCAACTTCACCAAAGGACATAACTTTTGATGCTGATTTGACTAAAAGGCTTATTTCAGTGAGATAAGCACTTCAGAATTCAAAAATCTCATCTCCATCAAACGACTTAATTATTGATGCTGTTTTGAGCAACACGCTTATTTCACTCAGATAATCAAATCGGAAGACCAATATCTCAACTTGACCAAATTAGTTGGTTTTTGATGTTGGTTTGAATGACATGTTGGTTTCTTTGAGACAAGCATTTTAGAAAATCAAAATCTCAAATTCACCAAATGACTCAATTTTTGATGTTGTTTTGACAATCATGCATATTTGAGTGAGATAAGCACTTCAGAAGTCAAAAGTCTCAACTTCAACAAATGACTTAATTTTCAATGCTGGTTGGGTTAAATTGCTTATTTCAGCGAGTTAAGCACTTCAGTAGACATAAATCTGTACTTCACCAAATGACTCAATTTTTGATGTTGTTTTTACTGACGTTCTTATT
>NW_025966847.1:0-5778 GCF_021869965.1 Rhincodon typus | reverse complement strand
AAATCTGAACTTCACTAAATGACTCAAATTTTGATGTTGGATTGACTAACAGGCTTCCTCCAGTGAATTAAGCACTTCCGAAGTAAAGAATCTCGACTTCACCAAACGACTCAACTTTTGATGTTGTTTTGACTAACATGCATATTTGAGTGAGATAAGAACTTTTTGAGGCAAAAATCTCAACTTCACCAAATGGCTTAATTTTTGATGCTGGTTGGATTAAAATGTTTACTTCAGCGTCTTTAGCACTTCAGTAGACATAAATCTGAACTTCAAAAAATGATTCAATTTTTGATGTTGTTTTGACAGAAGTGTTTTTTTTTTCAGTTAGATAACCATATCAGAAGTGCAAGATCGCAACTTCACCAAACCACTCAACTTTTGATGCTGGTATGACTTAAATGCTTATTTCAGTGAGATAAGCACTTCAGAAGTCAAAAATCTCAAATTCACCAAATGACTTTTTTTTTAATGCTGTTTTGACTAACAGGCTTATTTCACTCAGACAAGCACTTCAGAAGACCAAAATCTGAATTTCAACAAATGACCCAAGTTTTGATGTTGGTTCGACAATCATGTTTATTTGAGTGAGATAAGCACTTCAGAAGTCAAAAATCTCACCTTCACCATATGACTTAATTTTAATGCTGTTTTGACTAACATGCTTATTTCAGTGAGATAAGCAATTCAGAAAACCAAAATCTGAACTTCACCAAATGACTCAAGTTTTGATGATGGTTTGACTAACATGCTTATTTCAGCGATTTAAGCACTTCAGAAGGCTAAAATCTGAACTTCACCAAATGACTCAAGTTTTGACACTGGTTGGAATAAAATGCTTATTTCAGCCAGTTAAGGTTTTCAGTAGACCAAAATCTTAACTTCACCAGATGAGTGAAGTTTTGATGTTGGTTAGAGGAACATGCTTATTTCAGTGATATAAACACATCAGAAATCAATAATCTCAACTTCACCAAATGACTCAACTTTTGATGATCTCTTGACTAACGTGCTTATTTCAACGACATAAGCATATCCGAAGACTAAAATCTCAACTTCACCAACGGGCATATCTTTTGATGCTGGTTGGTCAAAAAATGCTTATTTCATTGAGTTGAGCTCTACAGAAGTCAAAAATCTGAACTTCAGCAAATGACTTTGATTTTTTGATGCTGGTGAGACTAAAATGCTTATTTCAGTGAGTAAAGCACTTGAGAAGACTAAAATCTGAAATCCACCAAATGACCGAATTATTAATGTTGTTTTGACTAACACGCTTATTTGAGTGACTGAAAGACATCAATAGTCAGAAATCTCGACTTCACCAAATGACTCAACATTTAATGTTGTTTTGAGTAACATGTTTATTTCAGCGTGATAAGCATAGCAGCAGACCAAAATTTGAACTTCACTAAATGACTCAAATTTTGATGTTGCATTGACTAACAGGCTTCTTCCAGTGTAATAAGCACTTCAGAAGCGAAGAATATCGAAATCACCAAATGACTCAACTTTTGATGTTGTTTCGAGTAACATGCATATTTGAGTGAGATAAGCACTTCAGAAGACCAAAATCTGAACTTCACCGAATGACTCACGTTTTGATGTTGGTCAGACTTACATGCTTATTTGAGTCAGAGAAGCTTTCGGAATTCAAAAACTCAACTTCACCAAATTACTTAATTTTTCATGCTGTTTTGACTAACATGCTTATTTCAGTAAGATAAGCCCTTCAGAAAACCAAAATCTGAACTTAACCAAATGACTCAAGTTTTGATGTTAGTTTGATTAACATGCTTATTTAAGCGATTTAAGCACTTGAGAAGGCGAAGATCGAAACTTCACCAAATGACTCAACTTTTGATGCTGGTTGGAATAAAATGCTTATTTCAGCGAATTAAGATCTTCAGTAGACCAAAATCTGAATTCACCAAATGCCTCAAGTTTTGATGCTGGTTTGACTAACATGCTTCTTTCAGCGAGATGGGCACTTCAGAAATCAAAAATCTCAACTTCACCAAATGACTCAACTTTTGATGTTGTTTTGACAAACTTGCTTATTTCAGCGAGATAAGCATATCAGAAGACGAAAATCTGACCTGCACCAGATGACCTAACGTTTGATGCTGGTTAAAGTAAAATGCTTATTTCAGCGAATTAAGCGCCTCAGAAGCCAAAAATCTGAACATCACCAAATTACTTGATTTTTGATTCTGGTAAGACTAAAATGCTTATTTCTGCGAGGTAAGCACTTCAGCAGATTAAAATCTGAACTTCATCAAATGACACAATTTTTCATGTTCGTTTGACTAACATGCTTATTTCAGCGAGTTCAGCACTTCAGAAGATCAAAATCTCAACTTCACCAAATGACTCAACTTTTGATGTTATTTCGACTAACGTGCTTATTTCAGCGAGATAAGCATTTCAGAAGACCAAAATCTCAATTTCATCAAGACACTCAACATCTGATGCTGTTTTGACTAAAATGCTTATTTCAGCGAGATACGCATATCAGAAGACTAAAATTTCAACTTCACCAAAGTCCAGAACATTTGATGCTGATTTGACTGAAATGTTTATTTCAGCGATATAAGCACTTGAGAAGGCTAAGATCTCAACTTCACCAAATGACTGAACTTTTGATGCTGCATGGAATAAAATGCTTATTTCAGCGAGTTAAAATCTTCAGTAGACGACAATCTGAACTTCACCATTTCACTCAAGTTTTGATGTTGGTTTGACTAACATGCTCATTTCAGTGAGATAGGCACTTCAGAAATCAAAAATCTCAACTTCACCGAATGACTCAACTTTTGATTTTGTTTTGATTAACGTGCTTATTTCAGCGAGATAAGCATATCAGATGACTAAAATCTCACCTTCACCAGATGACCTAACTTTTGATGCTGGTTAAATTAAAATGCTTATTTCAGCGAGTTAAGCACCTCAGATGACAAAAAGCTGAACATCACCAAATGACTTGATTTTTGATTCTGGTCAGACAAAAATGCTTATTTCTGAGAGTTTAGCTCTTCAGAAGATTAAAATCTGACTTCATCAAATGACACAATTTTTAATTGTTCGTTTTACTAACTTGATTATTTCAGCGAGTTCAGCACTTCAGAAGACTAAAATCTCAATTTCACCAAACACCCTAACATTTGATGCTTATTTGACTAAAATGTTTATTTCAGTGTGATAAGCATTTCAGAAGACCAAAAAACTCAACTTCACCAAATGACTTCAATGTTGATGCTCTTTTGACTAACAAGAGTATTTGAGTCAGATAAGCACTTCAGAAAACCAAAATCTGAACATCACCAAGTGACTCAAGTTTTGATGCTGTTTCGATTAGCATGCTTATTCCAGTGAGATCAGCACTTCAGAAGACCAAAATCTGAACTTCACCAAATGACTCAAGTTTTGACGCTTGTTTGATCAGTATGATCATTTGAGTGAGATAAGCACTTCTGAATTCAAAAATCTCAACTTCACCAAAGGACCTAACTTTGGTCGCTGGTTGGACTAAAATGCTTATTTCAGTCAGATAAGCACTTCCGAAATCAAAAATCTCATCTTCACCATCTGACATAATTTTTGTTGTTGTTTTGACTACCATGCTTATTTCGCGTGGATAAGCACTTCAGAAGAACAATATCTCACTTCACCAAAAATGGTAGTTTTTGATGTTGGCTTGAATGAGATGCTTATTTCATGAGGTGAGAACTTCAGAAGGTGACAATCTCAACTTCACCTAATGACTCATCTTTTGATGTTGTTTTGACTAACATGCTTATTTCAGCGAGGTTAGCACTTCAGAAGGCTAAAATCTCAACTTCACCAAATGACACAACTTTTGATGCTGCTTAGTTTAAAATGCTTATTTCAGCGAGTTAAGCTCTTCAGTAGAGCAAAATCTGAACTTCACGAAATGACTCAAGTTTTGATGTTCGTTTGGTTAACATGCTTATTTCAGTGAGGTAAGCACTTCAGAACCAAAAATCTCAACTTCACCAAATGAGTCAACTTTTGATATTGTGTTGACTAACGTGCTTATTTCAGTGAGATAAGCATATCAGAAGACTAAAATCTCAACTTCACCAGAAGACCTAACTTCTGATGCTGTTAACATTAAAATGCTTATTTGAGCGATTTAAGCACCTCAGTAGCCAAAAATCTGAACTTCACCAAATGATTTGATTTATGATTCTGGTTAGACCAAAATGCTTATTTCTGCGAGGTAAGCACTTCAGAAGATTAAAATCTGAACTTCATCAAATGACACAATTTTTTACGTTTGTTTGACTAACATGCTTATTTCAGCGAGTTAAGCACTTCGGAAAATCAAAATCTCAACTTCACCAAATGACTTCAATGTTGATGCTGTTTTAACTAACATGATTATTTCACTCAGATAAGAACTTCAGGAGACCAAAATCTGAACTTGACCAAATGACTCAAGTTTTGATGTTGCTTAGACTAACATGCTTATTTCAACCAGATAAGCATTTCAGAAGTCAAAAATCTCAACTTCACCAAATGTCTTAATTTGACATGCTGTTTTGACTAACATGCTTATTTCAGTGAGATAAGCACTTGAGAAATCAAATATCTCAACTTCACCATCTGACCTAATTTTTGATGCTGTTTTGACTAACATGCTTATTTAACTCTGATAAGCACTTCTGAAGATAAATATCTCACCTCACCAAAAAGGTTAATTTTTGATCTTGGTTTGAACGACATGCTTATTTCATTACATCACTTCAGCAGATCAAAATCTAAGCTTCACCAAATGACTCAACTTTTGATGTTGTTTTGACGAACATGCTTATTTCACTCAGATAAGCACTTCAGAAAGCTAAAATCTCAACTTCACCAAATGCCACAACTTTTGATGCTGGTTGGTTTAAAATGTTTATTTCAGCGAGTTAAGCTCTTCAGAACACCAAAACCTGAACTTCACCAAAAGACTCTAGTTTTGATGATGGTTTGAGTAACATGCTTATTTGTGTGAAATAAGCGTTCCAGAAGTCAAAACTGCCGACTTCACCAAATGACTCAACTTTTGATGTCGTTTTGTCTGACGTGCTTATTTCAGCGAGATAAGCATATCAGAAGACTAAAATCTCAACGTCACCAAAGGAAATAACTTGTGATGCTGGTTGACAAAAAATGCTTATTTCATTCAGATGACCTCATCTGAAGTCAAACATCTCAACTTCATCAATGCCTTAATTTTTGATGCTGGTTCGACGAAAATGCTTATTTCAGTGAGTAAAGTACTTGAGAAGACTAAAATCTGTATTTCACCAAATGACTCAATTTTTAATGTTGTTTTGACTAACATGCATATTTCATTGATTTGAGCACTTCAGAAGGCTAAGATCTCAACTTGACCAAACGACTCAACTTTTGATGCTGGTTGCAATAAAATTCTTATTTCAGGGAGTTAAGCTCTTCAGTCGACCAAAATCTGAACTTCACCAACTGTCTTAAGTTTTGATATTGGTTTGACGAACATGCATATCTCAGTCAGCTAGGCACTTCAGAAATCAATAATCTCAACTTCACCATATGACTCAAGTTTTGATGTTGTTTTGACTAACGTGTTTATTTCAGCGAAATAAGCATATCAGAAGACTAAAATCTCACCTGCACCCGATGACCTAACTTTTGATGCTGGTTAAATTAAAATGCTTATTTAGCGAGTTAAGCACCAGAGAAGCGAAACAGCTGAAGTTCACCAAATGACTTGATGTTTGATTCAGGTGA